>NW_005871054.1:19609658-19615375 GCF_000147115.1 Myotis lucifugus
TTTCAGTCTCGTCTACATCACGTAATGTGATAGAAGCGCGCCCGTAGGGTCAGTTCTGAGGCACTCATCTACACATTTGAACACATGCTAGGCGTTCTGTTAGACCCGGCTTTCATACGATGGCTGGTTCGGTGTGCGTTGGGTTTTACGTTCTCCACTCCATACGATGGAGGACATAGAAGGAGACAAGAACAAACCCCCGCAGACGGATCTGCTATCTAAGCGTGTTCTTGTCTATCTCTTCTACAAATACCCCGACGAATACGCCGGCCAGTTGGGGAAGACGTCGACCTCAGTGAACGTACCTCAATCAGATTTAGGACGTTTTTAGCAATTTTTAGCAAAGGCCAGCTTAGGAGTACCCTAATTAAGTTAATAACAATGTACCTACCTATATAGTTTAAAAAATTTGGCTCTCAAAAGAAATTTCAATCATTGTACTGTTGATATTTGGCTCTGTTGACTAATGAGTTTGCCAACCACTGGTATAGGTCAATTCTAATGAGTGATTCATTAAAGTCACACCTGTTTGGAAGAATTGTGGCTAAATATACATCACTTGAAAATTATTATTTTAACAATTTTCAAGTATACTGTGGCATTAAATACATTCACATTATGTGTAATCAGCACCCATCTTCCAATCAGAAACTCAGTACCCATGAAACACTCCCCAGGTCCTTCCCCCCAGCCCTTGGCAACCACCATTCTACTTTCCATCTCCACGATTTTGACTACTCTAGGTACCTCAAATAACTGGAATTATACAGTACTTGTCATTTTGTGTCTGGTTTCACTTAGCAGAATGTCTTCAAGGTTCATCTATATTGTGACATCTGTCAGAATTTCACTCCTTTTTAAGATTGAATAATATTCCATTGTATGCATATGGCACATTTTGCGTATCTGTTTCTGTTGATGGACATATGGGTTGTTTCCATTTTTTGGTTATAAAGCCACACTTTTTAAAAAACAATTATTGAGTTATAATTTATATGCAATAAAATGTACTTTTTAAAAGCTTATCATTTGATAAATGTATACACCTACATAGTCACTGTCATAATCAAGTCATCGAGTATTTCCATTACAGGCCTCCAGAAGTTTCCCTCGTCTCCTTCTGCAGTTAACTCTCCTACCCCAAACCTTTACATGGGTGCCACTGATCTGCTTTCTGTAAACTATAGATTAGTTTTCAGGCCTTATTAGACCTGAAGGCTCTAGGTCAGTAATGAGACAAAGAATTCAGAATGAAGGGTACATAAAATATCTACTTATAGTCCTAAAGGAAGCAAGAAAATTATTCTACAATTTTTTCAGACTCAGAGCAGCCTCTTCACTTGTTTGTTGAAAAAACTTTCCACATTTGTTCTTTGTTCCATCGTAATATGAATAGTAAGGACACGCAGTGCTGACAATCATAGAAAAAAAGAGAACATAGA
Organism: Myotis lucifugus; assembly: GCF_000147115.1. Taxonomy (NCBI): domain Eukaryota; kingdom Metazoa; phylum Chordata; class Mammalia; order Chiroptera; family Vespertilionidae; genus Myotis; species Myotis lucifugus. The sequence continues at coordinate 19,611,101 of NW_005871054.1, forward strand.
AGTTTTCACCATCCCAAGATGCCTTGGCACATAGAACGCTGAAAGTCCCCAAAAAGAAAATGATAGATCAAATTTGGTGTATTCAATTCTGCACGCTCTAAATTTCAGATGAGAAAATTAAGACTATGCCAAAGCAGGAAATTCAGGCTGTTCAGAGTGTTCATTGCTGCTTTCCATGACAGGGTCCTTGCAGGTTCCATTGTTAGAACTATCATAACGTTAGGTAAGTGACTCCTGCTGAAAGTTGTTTCCGTTCATTTTTCCGAGACCAGCATTTGACACCTAGAACACAGCCAGGCCCATGTTTGGCAGTGTCTTCCCCTCCCAGCTGTTCTGATACTTTGGAAGGGTGAGGCCATGGCTAGTCGGTCACCTGGCTACACCCCTGGGTGGCCTGGCACCGCTTCTGCTCAGGATGGTTTCACCTAATCATGACCCTGATCTGATCATTAAAATGAAGATCCATCCCCATCACACTTGCATAATAGGATTAACGATTCTTTACAAATAAAAGCTAAGTTGTGGTCTTTGACTATGCTAGTTTCTTGATTCTTTTTTTTTTTTTTTTTTGAAATGAGTTAAAATGGAAAGATAGTGCCCTTTCCTTTTTTGGCAAGCAAGCCACTGTTCCTTAAATTCTTGACTCACCATATGGATTTCTAGATTCTTTTTGTTTTTGTTTCATTAACTCTTTTTATAGCCCTAATTATTGAATAAAATTAGTTATTAGCTTAGCTTTTCTCAAGAAATTTTCACTTGTGTGCCTTCTCATTGTCTTACTATTGCTTTATAACTCTTTCCACATTCACTATATGTGGTACTTTGACAGTCAGATATTTTTCTGGTCCTGTATTCAGTAGTTTATTTTTTTGCAATTTTAATATTTTCTGATTAATTATACCCTTAGGTGGTCTATATGCTGAATAATGTACTTTTCCATTTTTGGTTACTTAACTGTCACTGTGATATACTATATATGTGGAAAATTTACATACATTGTTAAACAAGAGAACTTTTCCCATCTAAATGATTAATATGCACATAGGCTCAAGGGCTAGGAAGCACTCTTTAAAAGTAATTTATATTCTTTTTCTAATTTTGAACCAAGTGCTGAAAATTAATTCTATAGGTTAACTTTTCTAAATATATGAGTGAGCAAACATGCTTACACCTTCTTTCATCTCTTCTCCAGGAGTTGGTGGGAAGTAAAGGTCTGAAATAAATAGATTTGGGAGGACAAATTAGTAGAATCCGGCTGTGTGCCGTATACTGAAGTGCGTGTTGATGGACTGAGCCAAGCAGGTGAGGCCAGAGCGGCAGGAAGCCTGTGACTTCGCCAGATCGGTGGCGATGTTAGGAAGCTAGACTTCGGCTCATGGGAAGGAGATAGCTGGAAAGTCGGCTAAGGTTGCTGACAGGAAATACTAAGTGAAGGGGTTTAGGGAATAGTAAGTGGGAGCTGGATTCTCTTTAAAGAGCAGTCCGACTCAAGTACCAGGAGCGAAAGGAAAGGGTGTGCATACGGAAATGGGGCCACAGCCAGCATACGGAAATGGTTGTCCTGGAAGCCGTGGAGCAACTTGCAGTTTCCAGGTACCACGTGGGAGGAGAGGTGTGTGGAAGGCATTGAAGGAAAATGTTGCTTCGTTATAATTTACCTGGTGACAAGAATCTTACAATTTAAACTGTTTTCTCCTGTTATGCTTTCATGTTTACAGTAATTATTTAAAATCTACAAAAGCATCAACTAACCATTTGTTTCACACCATAGTTTCTTGCTAATCTCATCACTATCCCCACAAAGTAGTATAATCAGTTTTCTCATTGGCATCTTCCTTTGGAGGACTTTTATAGATTGTGTTGAGTGCCAAGGTTATTATAGGTGTGCAAAAATAAATTGACTAAGAAAAGTGATTTAAATCTTGTGTTTTGCAATGGAGTATTCATAATTTAAAAAAAAATCCTCACCCAAGGATATGTTTGTATTGACTTGAGAGAGAGAAAGAGAGAGAGAGAAACATCAATCGGTTGCCTCCCATACATGCCCCCACCAGGGATTGAACCCGCAACTCAGGTATGTGCCCTGACAGGGAATTGAACCTGAAGCCTTTTGGGATGCTGAACAATGCTCCAACCAACTGAGCCACCTGGCCAGGGCTGCAATGGAGTATTCAAAGTGTCTGGGGTGATATCAGGTAATTTGAATTTAATTAAAAGTAAAAAGCATTCTATGTGGAAATTCTCACTAAAATAAAATCCTGAGACCACTAAAGCTAAACCAGTAGCAATTTATGTGTAAGCAGATGAAAAATTTGACAGTGTTACATGTGAGTCCTAAGAGTAAGTAATTTTCATTTCCACTAACACATGCCGCACAGACAAATGGAGATACCATTAAGGAAAAAACCCACAATTTTGCTTTAGCTGTGTACCTAATCAGGAGAGTCCGAGTCACTTTGATAGTGTTTCCTAACTTTGTGTGTGTAAATACATAGAGAAAAATAGATCTTTGATACTTTTAGAGCAGTGGTCACCAACCTTTCAGACCTCATGGACCACCAGTGGTTCGCGGACCACCGGTTGGTGACCGCTGTTTTAGAGCATCACTTTTGAGTAATGTTCAGATAGGTGAATATTAGCTAAGCTTGACTATTTTCTCATCAACCCCAAAGCTATTAACCATGGGGTAATTAGTTCTAGCTGTTGGCCAAGTAGAGCACAACATCTGCTCATGAAAATAGAGAGGGAACAATATTGCCTTTAAATAATTATCAACAGTTTCTTAGGCTCAGTGATAGATGTATTTTGGTTAATATGGAACAAATCATTGAAATAAGAGACAACATTCTTTGGCATAGTAAATAGGAAATTTTGGTATTAACATGTATTCTTGAGGCTAGGTTTCCAAGACATGGACAAAGCATACTGAGAAAATCTTATTTTATATTATTAACTTCAGATTTATTTTTTAAAGTATAAATTCATCTTTCATGATCCAACTACGGCCCACTTCCTAAATGAAGTATGTGATTACTACAGGCCAAAGATCAACCCCGATCAACCTCTTTAGCTGTAGACCAGCTCAAACCATTCTAACAAGACCCAGAACCAAAGTTTAAACCTTGGATACAAACTCTTGTGAACCCTTCAAGTGCTACCTGTTAAAACCCCACCCCAAATCTTGGATCAGACAGACAGATTTGAGCCTTGCCTCCGGTCTTCTTGCTATCAACTGACAGATTAATCTCCATTCTTTTCTCTAGTGCCATAGTGTTGGCTACTATGTGCTCCAGGCAGCAGACCCTGTCTGGTAACTGTCCTAGGTATATATTGCCTCTACATACTCACACACTCATAATCACACTTATTTTTCTCCCCATTTTCTTTTATTATGGCAATATACACATATAAAATTACCATCGCAACCATTTCAAGTATACAACTCAGGGTATTAAGTACATTCATATTTTTGTGCAACCATCCATCACCAGAATTCTTTCCATCTTGCAAAACTGAACCTATATGCCCCTTAGTAACTCTCTACTCCCATTCATACCTTCTATTTCGTATAAATGGTTTCCTTTGGTCTTATCACTACAACTGCATTGTAAACCTCTTGTGAGGAGCAGCTGTGTATTACTTATGTAACATACAGATATGGGACTTACTGTCAGGCACTGTTCTAAGTGCTTTGCAAATATTAACTTACATAGCTATTCAGTTTTGCATGTTCCAGAGGGTCTAGCACGAGCTTCGCACGTGGGAGACCTTAGGTATTTGTGGAATGCATTTCGGTATCACTTAAGCATTTCCAACGGACTCGGCCTGTTGTTCTGGTTGGAAAGATACAAAAGGAGCAGGCTAGCCTGGGGAAGTGACTTGTGCACAATCTGAGGCTAGGTCGCGAGATTAAAGAAGCTCTTTACTTTGGCCTCATTTAGGCCCGGTGCCCACTAGAGAAGCCAAGAGGGAGGCTGTTTCTGAGTCACAGAGAGCACACGAAGGGACCTAATGCAGTTCAGGTTATCCCTTCTGTGGGGAGCCACGTCGATCCCGCGAAGATTCTGCCGAGGGAAGCCCCCAGGCTGGGCGGCCCAGGACAGACCCCAGCCTGGCTCCTGGGTGGGGCGGGGCCAGCGGGCGGGGCGGGTTCCGAGGGCGGGGCCCGGGACGGGACGGGGCGGGCGCGTCCGCACGGCGACGATGGCGGCGGACGGCGACTGGCAGGAATTCTACGAGTTCCAGGACCCGGCCCGCAGCCCCCAGGACCGGGAG
>NW_005871054.1:19615646-19645029 GCF_000147115.1 Myotis lucifugus
TCTCCTGGGCCGCGAGTCCCCGCCCCTCCCTGGCGCCCTGCTCCCTCCCCGGGCCCTCGGCCTCTGGGTGCCGGCGATTTAAATCCCCTGCTGCCTCGTGCCCACCTTAAACCCCCGGCGGCCACTGTCCGCCGCCGCCTCCTGCCGTGAAACCGACCCTGGTTTGGGGGAGCGGGAGTCTCCTTGTAGAGCCCGTCGTACAGGCAGGACCTGCTCGGCACAGGTGTAGCCATTCATTCATTCAACAGCAGCTACCCAGTCCGTTAAGTGCCTGAGGCTGCTTCGCGCTGGGCATACGTAGGGCACAACCTAGGCTGGGAACTAGGTTTGTAAACACATATTTGTCTGGGTGTGACAAATGCTCTAGTGGATAGATGTGTAAAATTTAGGAGATTTAAAAGTGTGTGTGTGCGCGTGGTGGGGAGCCAGGAAAGACTTGATAGAGAAAGAAATGGGAAAATTGGATCCTGGTGGGAGTGGGAGTTTGCTTGGCAGGTGAAGAAAGGCCTAGCATTCTAGCTGGAGGATGCAGCACGTGCAAAGGTACCAGTGTTGAAGCAGCATTTAAGCCACAGCAATTTATTGGGTCCACCTGAGAGTCCAGGTATGGTGCAGGCTGCCACAGAAGCAAAAAGGAGGAGCTGTGGTTATGAATAGCTGGGATCTTCTATTCTGGTGGGGAAGACCAATGCACAAATGGGTAATTACTACCAAATTATCTAAGTGTAACAGTGGGGAATTCACAGGGTTTTATGAGCGCTGGGAGAAGGAAGAGATAGAGTTCCTGGGGGCACTTTAACCACTTTGAATCCCAATTATAATTTGGTTAAGTAAGGATTGTGATTATGTACCTCAGGACCAAAAGGGGGTTAAAAATGGTGAGAGTAAAAAAACTTCAGCAAATGTAATGTCAGGGAGAGGCGCCCCTGGAGAGGCTGAAGGTGAAATTCCTGGAGTAAATAACTGAGGATGTTCAGAACATTGGTGGGATGGAGAGAATGGAGTTTAGGGAAGAACTCATGAGATAAAGCTCCATGGGCTTAGAAAGGGGCTTCTAGCTTGATGGTCTCCTTTCCTCTCTGAGGCAGATTATCAGGAATAAGGTAGGAAGCTTGAGAAGTGGGGGTTGAGAATGGGTGCCTGTAAGCATGACTTAGCAGTGGTTTGGGCCCAGCTATGTTTGGAGACTATATTGTTTAATTTTACCTTTGTACAGTGTTCAGGTGTAGAGGGAGGAATTTATGATTGGATGTTGTACACAAAGATATGCACTCAGTGGCAATATGTGACATTTTAAAAATTCTATTCCCCAAAAGAAGACAGTATTAAGTGTGTATGTATATAGATATCTATATATAATATATATACATATATATATATTTATAACTATATACTCTGAATCACTAGACTCAGGACATAGTCTGGATTTTAAAATTATATTTATTACGAGTTTAGGTTTATCAAGAGTAACCTCTCAAAACAGATTAGTGGTTCGTACACAGATAGTTAAAGTTCCTTACTTTTTCACTTGTACTGTCTGGAAAGTAGTGTGTTTTAGCCTTTGCTTAAATCTTAGGATGATGTTAAACTTAAAAACAATTTTTGTTACTCTTGAAAATGGTTTTTAGTAGATGACATGTTGGTAATGTGTGTGGCTTGACTTAGGAATGCATGAGAAATCTCTCTTTCCCAGGGCCTGGGCTGGTTACTCTCATTATCCCCTCTCTATTGCATAAATCTGCTTCGCATTGCTTGTTAGAGTCCGTTTCATGCTCCTTTCACCAGGGAGAGGTGAGAATTCTTGCCCTCAGATATTGCCTTGAATATCTTCGGGCATTTTATTGAACTTTTCCGAGTCCCAGTTTTAGTTTGGGTTAAATACAGGGATTGTACTTATCTGCTAAGGCTTTACGCTAGAAGGGTCTCCTGTAGGATTCAATGTTGATGGGACTTTGACCTTGGAAAGAGCTGTTTCACCAGTTGTTTATGACTGCTCGTAATACTTGGCGATAAGGATGAAGGCAAGTCCTGTCTTAACTGGAGAATTCTAGAAATCTTTCACTTCAGTGGGCCCTACTTTCTTCCAACTACAATTGTCCTGACCTTGGTGGAGATAGGGGACTATTGATTGTTTGTCCTGCCCCTTCTGGACAGATCAAATTCAGTCACAGTCACTTTTGCTAGGTGAGCATTCCAGTCCACTTGTCCTTTTATCACAGCTGCATGTATAAAGGGGCAGACAAGCCATCCCCCAAAACTCTGGACTTTCTTCACCTTCTAGATCCTACTGGGGTTTCTGGCCAGGCTTAGGTGTATAGTCAGTGATTCAGTATTTGAAAATCTTGCACCCAGGAAGGTGTGGGCCTCAAACCCAGCACATTTCACAGTCCAGAAGGGTTGCTTCCAGCGTGAGCATGTTGGCAGGAGAGGAGATTATGATTCCAACAGAGAGGGGAACAGGAATGAACCAAGCATATGGGAGATTTGCTGGGTAAACAGGCCAGTTTTCCAGAGCCTTTGGGTTTACATTTTCAATGAGGCTAATGTGAGTTCCAAAGCCAAAAACATCATGTTGGGATTTTATGGTTTTGGCAGTTGTGGTCCTATTGCTTCATCTCTTTAGCACCAAATCCCAATGCATTAAATCAAGCATGTTGCTTCTTTATTTTGAAGCTTGTGTTCTTATTTCTAGGCCCCTAGTGGTCTTGCTTTTGTATCCTAATGGCTCACACACTTGTAAATAACCCCCACCTAGTTATGTCATGGCTTATTCACAGTTAAATACCCGTTATAAATTTTAGGGTGTTTTTTCTTTAAGACATGTATGTGCGTACCTCTAGCTGGCAAGTAGCTTATAGCTGTAATGTTTAACTTCACTTCAATTAAATTTCCTGTCATTTATATCTCCGAAGTCAATGTTTTTCATAGAAGGTCATGTTTTATTATGCTGGTTATTACCTTGGTACCGAAACCTGCATTTTGGTCGTGAAATTGGAGTTCGCTGTCCTTATCTAGCGTGCTTTGGGACTCAATACAACTCATTTGAATTAATGTTTAGAGTAATTGAGCTGAAGGGATGTCTGTGTTTCTTGTTCAAGCCTCTCATTTTGTAGAAGGGAGGCTAATGTAGAGAGGTTAAAGGACATGGCCCAAGACTCATTGTTTGAGGAAGATGGAGACAAGTCTATGTTTTCCTGCATTTTCGTCAAGTGCTCTGTTGCCTCGCACAAGTGCTGCTTGAGGTGGGGAAGCTGCACTGCATATCGCCCGTGTGGATTATATTTGAACTCCCTTTCTTTCCCCCTTTCATTTGATCAGTTTTAGTCCTTAGTCTATTATATTACAAGTTAGATATTCAACCCTGCTCTAACATTACAACCGAATCCTTTTTCCTAGAAGGGATAACAGGTCTGCTAGAGAGATTATTTACTCTATGGAATGGTCTATATTGTTTGCAGCTTGTAGAAAATTAAAGCACAGTGTGCTTACTACCAGGTTGTAATGACTTAACTTCCCGGTGCTTTAGTTTCCTTGTCTGTAAAATGGGGGGATAATGATGGTTCTTCCTAATACTGGCTTTTTAAAATATTGATTTGATAGAGAGAGAAAGAGAGAAAAACATCGATTGGTTGCCTCCTGCATGTGCCCTTCCTGGGGATGGAACTCACAACTTTCTGGTGCAAGGGGCGATGCTCCAACCAACTACGCCACACAGGCCAGGGCAACATTGCTTTGGAGAAGTGAGTAAGTTAGTATGTAAGTCATTTAGAATAGTGCCTGGCACATGTTACCATGGAAAGTGTCAGTTATCAACCTGGGAGAGTTTTCCATTTCACTCCACCTTCCCTCAGGACTTCTTGTCAGCCAATTACACGATTTTCATTTAGTCTTATTTAGGACACTCTACGTTGTTGATGTTTTCTGAGAAACAGTGGGCCTTTATTTTTTTCCGTTTGATATTTTTTGTTTTTCTTTCACGGTGGAACTGGATATTTATTTAATAAAAGACATATAGAACGCTAACTTTCATTGACGGCAGTTTTCTTCTTTTTAAGGATTTGGAACGCCCTGACAGATAATTACGGAAACGTAATGCCTGTGGACTGGAAGTCATCCCATACCAGGACCTTGCACTTGCTCACTCTGAACCTCTCAGAAAAAGAGGTAAGTTGGGGATTGAACCAGTAGTTTCTTAATAACTGAGTCTGATAATGGAACAAGGAGCATTTCTATTAACCAACATTCATGAGTGGCCTCTTATTTCCAAGCAATTGGACTGGCCCTCTGTTGCCATAAACCACCTATTAGCACTTCCCTCCAGTGCTTCCCCAGCACACACTCCCTTTTTTATGTTTAGCTAAATTTTCATCACCTGTGTATGAACATCAATAACCAGCCTGTTTTTTCCCCCCACCTTAAATAACATGATTTGCTGAGGACACTCAGTGAGAATCCTAGCCTTTGGTTTAATACAAAATCATGTGCTACTTAGTGATGGGGATGCATGCTGAGAAATGTGTGGTTAGATTTCTTTGTCGTGTGAACGTCATGGAATGCCCTTACACAGCCCTGTATGGTATAGCCTACTGCACACCTGGGCTCTAAGGTACGGCCTGTTGCTCCTAGGCTGCTAGCCTGTGCAGGATGCTACTTTAGGAAACAACACAGGATTAAATCCAGCACAAGAGAAAGTGATGTAATTAAGAGACACCAGAAACATGAGATGTATGAGGTATAACATGGCACACTGATTTACAGCAAACATTTTTTTATAATTAGAATATACTCTAAAATAATGATAAAAAGTATACTGCAGTAAATACATAAACCAGTATCGTAGTAGTGTATTATTATAATTGGGTAATAGTACAGATCATAATTATATGTGCTATATTTTTATACAGCTGGCAGCACAGTAGGTTTCTTTACACCAGCATCTCCACAAACACCTGAGTGATGCGTCACTAGGCAACAGGGATTTTTCAGTTGTATTATAATCTTAGGGGACCACTCTGGTCTATGCGGTCAGTTGTTGACCCAAACATTGTTAGGTGGCACATGACTGTATTGAGGTACTGGAATAGCAACAGAGTTAACTTTTTGATGAATTTAATGACTTGCTTGCTGCCCAAAGGCTGTGTATTGGGATTATTGGGGAACCTTTGAAAGACATTTCAGTTCTAGGCTTTTAAATGTGTTCTTGGCTAACTGTCTGAGGTTGCTGTGTCTGCTTGGTGTTATAAAGTGAAGGTGCCTGAGGGAGAAAAATGAGCACAGGTGATAAGGCAGCAAGGGGGGACAGAAGAGGGAAGATACGTAATTGCTTTAAGTGGAAAATCACAGTGTTGTTTAAGCTGAGGAGAAACGTCGCTAAATTATGTCAGTTTCAGGGCTGGCTGTTTAAGTTCCTCATCAAAGAGCAGCGCAAACCCATGCCGGATATTTTGGCATGCTCTTGTTTCATTAGTGTATTTGTGCAGTTATTGGGAGCTTAATGCAATAGGCCTGTCAGTATGTTAAATAGTATTGTTAAGGTTTTGTGAAAATGGTTTTCTTAAACATGTGATTCCGAAAAGCTTGCTGTCCAGTATTTTCTAGTAAAATACAGAATTCTAGTAAAATACTTCCCAGTTTTCAAGTAGATGTAGAATTCTTACTGTTTGTGATAATTATTGACCCCAGTAAGCTGTTTTGCAGACTGACCTGACAAACGAGTAATGAAAAGGAATGCAACCAGATATCTTATGCTCTGTCTTCTGTTTATTTAGAGCCGAGCTGTCATTTTGGACTTAGTTCCAAGTTTCCCTTCCTCTCCGAAGCTTCCTATTACTGATGTAGCCTTTGCTGATCTCATGGAATTATGATTTTAGAATCGAAAGGGACTTGAAAGAACACTTAATCCAACCTCTCACTTGGGGGGAATCCCCATCTACAGCATGTCTGACAGATGGTCAGTTAGCCATGGCCTGAATCCTTGTACAGAAGGAAAATGCACCTCTCTGTGGGAATCCGTTACACATGTGGGGTGTGAAAACCCTACAGAACTTATTGGTCCCATAGAAATTTAGCCCCATTGTCTCCTAGGTGCTAGTCCCCATAGTGCTCTGCTCATGTCTCAAATCACTATTGTGTTCCCTTATTACTCATACTAGAGGCCCGGTGCACAGATTCATGCACCAGTGGGGCCCCTCGGCCTGACCTGCAGCCCCTTGCAATCTGGGACCCCTCGGGGGGTGTCATAGAGAGCTGGTTTTGGCCTGATCCCTGCAAGCCAGGCTGAGGGACCCCACCGGTGCACAAATCTATGCACTGGGCCTCTAGTATGCACATAAGATCTTTGGTTAATCTCTTCCAGCCCTCCCCCCTTCTCCCTTCCCTCTGAGATTCATCAGTCTGTTCCATGTTTCCATGCCTGTGGTTTCTGCTACTGTGTTGAATGTCTGCCCCCTGGTGGTCAGTGCGCATCATAGCTACCGGCCAGTCAGCTGGTCGCTTAGGCTTTTATATATATAGATGTCTCTGGGCTGTCATTAGATTGTGACCTCCTCGTAGTGTCTTTGTATTTGTATCTTTAGTAACTACCACTGTGCCTGGCATGTTGTCAGCACTAAGACAAGTGTTTGTTTACCTCCTGGAAGCATTCTTTGGATTATTCCAATTGTAAAGGAAGGTCCATAGGAAATTATTTTGACAAAGGGAGAAGAAATTTGCTGGATCTTTAGGCATCTAGTTCAGTCCAGATTCTTCTGTGGGCACATTATTTCCCATTTGAGACAGCTTCCTTTTCATAGAGGGAAACAGCACCACCAGCTCTAACCCTGGCACTGAAGGAGTGGTGTTTGGAATGCTTGGCAAAGAGAAGTCACGTTGATGCCGAACGGGAGAGTGAATAATGATACCCGTGACAGCCAAGGTTAGCTCTCATAGTCCAAAAGGGATCCTAGCCCTTAACATATGTCATCTCTGTGTGGAATGGGCTTGGCTCCCTTTCTGGAATGATGATCTGGGATCATTATTTTTGTTGTCATGGAAATTTGTTCTGTGGTTTACTGGTATCACTCACATGTTTTGGCAATAGCTGTAAGCCTATTGTAAATACAGTGCCTTCCTGATCATGCTTATACATAGAGTGCTTCTGAGTCATTTGCCTTAGGAACATCTCCTGTGCCATCCTTCCCCTACCATGAACATTTTTTCAACGACTTCAGCTTTTTTACGCACCTTTCTGTCTTTAAGAGTAGAAGCAGTAAGATAACGTCTTCCTTAGGAGTGATTTTCAAATTAAAACTTTTATTTGTCTATAGGGGCAACTTATCTATAAGGGGAAAAATAAAACTATGGTCTTCAAGTTACAACATAGAAGAGTGATGGGGTGGGCGGGCGGCTGTTAGAATTTAAAGGTCATTGAAGGTAATTGTTATGTCTACTCCATATCATCCATACGTCGTCGTGATCACACTGGAATTTTTCATCTCTGTGTCTCCAGTTTTGAAATCAAACATCCTCTCTCATCAAGAGCCTAATCTCTTGACCAAGTATGTCAAGCTCAAAGGCTAACATGGGCCAAATAAACGAGGTATGCAGCCAGTGGGCTGCGAGTTTGACATGCTTGCTCTTGACCTTATTTAAAAGGATAACTATTATAGTTTAAAAAGTAAATTAGAACTATAGGACTTAACATGGAAAAGCACCCTCTGCCCTACTTACCCATCTTTGGTTCCCACTTACCAGAGGCAACCACTTTCAGGTACTTCACCTATTTCTTCTAACCGATAACATACTCATATCATTTTATTTGATTTTTCAATTTCCAGAGGATGAGGGTTTAGCTCTCTCATAGTCCTCCCTCTAACCCCAACACCATAGCCCTCATAAAAATTTACCTTTCCCCTATCTTCCCAATATTTTTATATCAAAATATTGGGTTAAATTAATCGCCATTTATATTGATTATTTAAATATTCACAAGTGACCCATTTTACTCTACATTATGATTAAATTTTCACTTGTAATTTTTTTCTTAGGGTAATTTTATTTATTTGTTTTTTTAATATGTTTTATTGATTTTCTACAGAGAGGAAGGGAGAGGGATAGAGAGTTAGAAACATCGATGAGAGAGAAACACCGATCAGCCGCCTCTTGCACGCCCCCCACTGGGGATGTGCCCACAACTAAGGTACATGCCCTTGACCAGAATCGAACCTGGGACCCTTGAGTCCGCAGGCCGACACTCTATCCACTGAGCCAAACCGGTTCTGGCACTTAGGGTAATTTTAATTGCCTTTTTCGTGATTTATTTAGGTTATCATTAGCTCACTAATTCAGCCTCAACAAAGCCATAAAACTAATTTTAGTAATTGAAATACACTAGACCCATGGTCAGCAAACTGCAGCTCGCGAGCCACATGCGGCTCTTTGGCCTCTTGAGTGTGGCTCTTCCTAAGCCTTAGGAGTACCCTCATTAAGTTAATAACAGTGTACCTACCTATATAGTTTAAGTTTAAAAAATTTAGCTCTCAAAAGAAATTTCAATCGTTGTACTGTTGATATTTGGCTCTGTTGACTAATGAGTTTGTCGACCACTGCACTAGAAAATCTATCAGTCTCTCTTTCCTCTCTCTTTTTCCTAATGCCTTTCTTGATGCCCTCAGCAGTTAACAATTCTAATCTGAACTAGTTACTCTAGTTTAGCTTCACAGCCATCATTCTGGGATCTTCACTATCATTACAAGAATTCCCTTCACCTCTTTCATGTATTAGATCCCATGTCTTCTTCCTTTTTGGTTTTCCTCCTGGTTTTAATGGAGTGTATTCTGCAGTAGCTTTCTGAGAAAGGGTACATGAGAAGTCAATTTTTTGAGAACTTGAATGTCTGGAAATTTCTTTATTCTGAATCCTCACCTAGTTGTTTAGCTGGGATTCTAGAGTGGGATTAATTGAAATGCAGAAATTATATTCATTGTTTTCTAGCTTCTGTTGCTGTTGAGAATGGAAGTGACATTTGATACCTGGTCCTTTTAATGTGATGGTTTTTTCCCCCTAGGAGCTTTCAGGTTCTTTTTCTCACACAGAGTTCTAAAACTTTACAATGACATGCAGAAGGCCATGGCCAGGCCTCCTAGGCTGACTGTGCATTGAGAAACAGAATGAGCAGGTGTGTCATCCCTGTGGTTCAGCATGGAGCTGCAGTCTGTGGGACTAGATAGAGCCTGGAGTGCTGACACGGCTGCTCTCCCAGCCTCAAGTTCTGAAAGGCAGCACACCTGTGTTCCTTGGCGCGCCTCACTTGCAGGTTTCTTACCTTGTGGGCTTTGTTCACCATTAAACTTCTCAAGATCCTGTATGAGGAAGTAGGGAGCTACAATATTCAATTGTATCCTCAATGTTATGTGTATTCTCTGCACTAGTAAATAAAATAACTTTACCAGGTAAAATGCTATTTTTAAAATTTTGTGCCAGCTGATAGAAACACATGGTTGCTTCTTACATGGTTCATTGCTGTCCATTTGTTCTCTGGGAACTCAGTGTGTGCTACTCCTTGAAGAATGGAGTTCTAATGTTGGTTCTTTCCTCATCTGAATAGTCATGTCATGTTACCTAGGTGACAGATAGATGGTCACGTGTGCATTTTAATCTGCTGAGTTTTCCAGGCAAGGTCTTTACAGTGACTACCAGTACTAAACTCCAAGTCATTAGAGAAGGGGCTGTTTCCATTGGTATGGACAGGGTTAAGGGACACCAGCTAGGCCTGGTGTGATGCCCCAGGCTGCCAGTAGCAAGCAGACCGGCACCATTTGGCATGAAGATTCAAGAGGGGAAGGAGTTACCAGATGCTGGAGAGAGTAGCTGCTTGACAGGAGCTGCGGCCATTGGTCTGGCAGCGAGGGAGACAGCAGTATAAATGCCCAGCCCTCATCTTCCCACCTTCAGTCTCCTGCTAGTGTCTACCAGTGGTCTTTAACCCCCTGGAAGCCTGAGGTCACAGGCATCCTCTGATGTAGTCCATAAAGGTCGGCCTCCTGGGGCACAGAGCAGTGTGGAAAATGGAGGTGGGACAGTCTCCAACAGTTAGGTTTAAACATGTTCTGGAACCGAGATCCTCTTATTTGGAAGAAGAGATGTTCAGCTGAAAGGGCTAAGTGCGACCCTCATGGACAGTTCCTGTCTGCCAGGGAGTTGATCACTTAGGCTTTACTCTGAATGCTAGAAGTTAGTTTGCAAGTAACTATGTTCCAATCTTACTGTCAGGTTGTTAACTAAATCACATTTGCTGTCTACCCCGCATTTGCTGTCATTCCCTACAGCTTCTAACTAATGCCCTATCCCTCTCTTTTTGTACTCATCAGTCAGCTTTGATAGCTCCCTCTCCCATGGGAAAAACAGCTAAGTGTGTCTCTGTGTTGGGCACAGTGGGATGCTTGCAGCCCTTAGCACTTTCATAGTGACTTACTCTGTATTGCTCTCGTTTGCGTGGGAGGGGAATATGTAAAGCACTCCACTCACTGCCTGGCACAGGGCAACTGTGATAATTTCTCCCTTTGGAGGGGACGTTCTCAGCTGATGCTTCCTCTGCCATCGTCTTTATCCAGACCCTTTGACTTTGTTGTGATCTGAAGGTCCGGCCTTTAATCGTGGGTTCTTTTGCTTTTAGGTAAGTGACAGCTTGCTCTTCGACACATCAGACGAGGAGGAGTTGAGAGAACAGCTGGATATGCACTCGATCATCGTCTCCTGTGTTAACGACGAGCCCCTCTTCACTGCGGATCAGGTACAGAGGAGAGATTCACGCAAAGGGAAAGGGAACCTTGAGCTGAAACACAATTTGTTACTATGGCAACAAGTGATGGGTTATTGGAATTTACTTGTTTTTCCTCTATTTTCTGCTTATGTAGCTTAATAGTTGGCTCCTCCCCCGAGAGGAGAAGGAAGTCTCTGAACTCTGAAGCAGGTGGGATTATGGGAGTTGGAAGATTTTCCAACATAGGCAATTTTCCAATCAAAGCATTGTTAAAACAGGACAGTGAGTTACTACGGGAGGGCTATTGCTTATACCGAAATCACAAAGAATATTGTGATTTTCTTTTTTGTTTAGATCTAGCCAGACATGGGTAATCTATAATATATCTGTTAGGCATCATCTCGTTTCTCCCAAACCTATGCAAAATCACTAGCACGGACTGGATGTACATGTTGTGTGCTCTGGAAAGAAGTGGGCATTATTCCTATGGAATGCGCTATAATGTCAGCCCTGAATTCATTTAGAACCAGTCGAATCAGCTCTCTCATTTTCTGAATACTCTTCCCACCTCTTTTGTATTGTCAAAATGCGACGCAAAAACTTCTTCCTGAAATAAACGTTCCGTGGCCACTTGGACTGTGACTTCTACCCCACTGTATTTTTAGGCTGGGAAAGCAAGGTCAGTCAAGAGATATATTATGGTCAGGTTGGGAGTTCATTAAAAATGTGTCATTTTGGTGCTCCTTAGTCATATTTGTGGTTGGATTGTTCTAGGCCTGGGGAGAGCGAGGTGCTTAAAAAGCAAGGAATAGGTTAGAGGGCTGAGTGGGGTTTAGCGAGATATTCCAGGGAAACGTGACTCCGAGAATCATCGACTCCTCAGTCATTTGCTTGCATGGCACAGGCTTTCCCTGCTTTTAAGATTTAGAGAAGCAGATTGCACAGCCCAGCTCAGTGCCTCATCTTACTGTTTTCAGTGCCTATTTTTGGAAAATATTCTTGCTAACTGACATACTCCCCACCTCCTTCAGGCTTGCTTTTGTTTTTCCTTAGTATAAGTGTTACATGTTGTTTCACATTGTATTTTTTCTAATAATGTTTTTTTTTAAATTCTTAGGTCTGTTTTTTTCTAACGAGTGATTTTTCTGGTTTTTCTTACATTTTCTTTTGAGTTCCATATCCTTCTCAACTTTTGGAATCTGGAACAGGACAAGATGCTGTTGTAAAATTTGAGCAACATTGCTTATGACAGTAGATAATTGCTTAAATTAAGGCAGATATATTTCTTTTAAAAATATATTTTTATTGATTTCAGTGAGAGGAAGGGAGAGAGAGAGAAATAACAATGATGAGAATCATTGATCAGTTGCCTCCTGCATGCAACCCAGGCATGTGCCCTGACCAGGAATCAAACTGAGCCATGCCTACCCGGCAAGGCAGATATATTTCTGAAATTTTTCTGCTTTTGTGCAGCTTTCTTTTTTCTCTTTAATCTTTTGCATTTTAAGTAACATTTGAATATCCCTTCACCTTCCATTGAATTAATACATGAAAATTTTTTCCTGCTGTTAAAGGAGAATTTTGCTGCTACAGAGGTAATTTCTGGCTTTATATGTAACTTTTTTATACGGTTGTATTTTCTAAATCTTATGTCAACTTGATGAAGTGGCTTTAGATTGAGCACTTGCTTGTGGTAGGTGATGAATTTTCTGTCCTTTACTTTTGTTTGACTGTGACTATGGTCTGTTGCTGGCACGTCTGAAGTCAGTTGTGCATGTGTTTGTAGCGCCATTTCCCAGACATTGAAAGATCTGGCAGGGCCTCCTGAATCATGCTGGGCACAGTACATCATATCCTATTTGTATGTGTTTAGTATGTTGTACTTTTGTGGATAAACTGTGTTCCTCCTTACAATCAACATGTGATTATTGAGAGCGCCCACGCCTGCACACTGTGGATTAATGGAGAATTCAGTGCACTTCCACTCTGGTGGCCTCGCGTGAGCGCCGTGTTTCAGGGGGATCGTTGTCCAGGTATGTGTGATTAACAGTGGCGTGTATATTTTGGAAGGTTATTGAAGAAATTGAAGAAATGATGCAGGAGTCACCTGACCCGGAAGATGATGAAGCACTCACACAGTCAGATCGGCTTTCGATGCTCTCCCAGGAAATTCAAACTCTGAAGAGGTCTAGCACAAGCAGCTATGAAGAGAGTAAGAAACCCTCCTTCAGTCAGTGCTCTTTGTGCTTTTTTGTATATTTCACACACATGGTGTGCCTATCCCTGGAAATCTTTGATTCTCAAGGTGGGTTGCATGGCCTTCTCCGCTTTCCACTAATGCTCGGGCATATTTTGATCAGGGACTATGTCATATTCACCGTTGAATCCTGTGTTATTCAGCTCGGGCTGCTGAAACAGAGTACCACAGGCTGGGTGGCTGAGACGACAGACACTGGTGTCCTCACAGTTCTGGACGCTGGAAGTCCGAGATCAGGGTGTCAGCAGGGTGGGTTTCTCCTGGGCTTGCAGATGGCTCTCTCTCTCTGTCCTCTCATGGGCTTTCTCTTTGAGCATCTCTTAGTCTCCTTTTATAAGGGCAACAGTCACGTTGGATTAGGGCCCACCCTCATGACCTCATTTTCAGTTAATTCTCTCTGAGGACCCTCCTTCAAAGCAGTCACAATCTGAGAGGTACTGGAGGTTAGGACTTCCACGACGTCCTATCTCTCACATGAGGGGATGGGCTGAGGAAAACTCAAATCCGGTTCCAGTGAATATTCTTCCTTTCGTCTTCGCAGTACTCAGTCACATTCACACACTGGGCCCATGTGATTAAATATGCATTCAGTTTAACTCTTTCAAATGGACGTCTCTCTTCAGAAGTGCGCCAGAACCCTGCGAGCTTGCTTGCGATTTCTTGTCAGCAGGTAGTTTCTGTACTCCCTCGGCTTTTCCCTGTGTTCGTTCTTTCCTTTGTACAATTGTTTCAGTCTTGACTGAAGTATTATTCATGGGGTGATTGATTTAGACATAAAAGTTTCTTCTCAGCCCTTTGAGAAGTAACTTTGCCCACCTACTTCTCCTTTACACCTGCCCACCAGAAGTTTTAGGATTCTGAGATCACGAACAAGTTAATTGTTTAACATGGGTGGGGAGCCTTTTTTCTGCCAAAGGCAATTTGGATATTTATAACATCGTTCTCGGGTCATACAAAATCATCAACTTAAAAATTAGCCTGCTGTATTTGGTCAGACATTTAATTAGCTCACCCCTAATGCCTTGGCAGGGCCAGACCAGATGGTTTTGTGGACCTTATACGGCCCACGGGCTAGAGGTTCCCACCCCTGGCTTAGAATAAGGTATGGCTCTTTGGCACGGAGCACCTGTTGTGCTCACTTGAAACGTTTTTGCCTTAGCATCTGCTGTGCTTTCCTTTTGGTCATAGGAGTAAAAAGGCTCTCAGTATCTGAGTTAAATGAACTCCTGGAAGAAATTGAGACTGCCATTAAGGAATACTCCGAAGAGCTGGTGCAGCAGTTGGCCCTGCGAGATGAACTAGAGTTTGAAAAGGAAGTGAAAAACAGCTTTATTTCTGTTCTCATTGAAGTGCAAAACAAACAGAAAGAGCACAAAGAAACAGCCAAGAAAAAAAAGAAACTCAAGAATGGCAGCTCTCAGAACGGGAAGAACGAGAGAAGTCATATGCCCGGCACAGTAAGTGATGTTTTGCAGGAGGCATGGCGCAGTGGAAACCGTTTCCGTGGCAATCCGAGCACTCCAGCCAGCTCAGGGGGTGGGGTCCATGTGCAGGAGTGGGGGGCTTCTCCCCAGGACGCTAATGGGATTCTGCTCAAGACCAGCACGGTGTGCAGCTCCTTCAGAGGTGTTTTCATGGCGAGGGCATAATGCTGCTCAGGATAATCCAGCGCTGAAATGTTTGGGAGAGAAGTAGAAGGAAGAGGCAGAACAGAAAAGGAGGCTGGGGTTTTGTGTGTCTTAAAGAAACAAAGCTTCAGAAGTGGCCATTTTAATACATCAGAATGTTGGTGCTTATGTATGTTTGGCTGGTGCACTAATGAAGGGTTTTTTTTTCTTTCTTTTTTTAAAAAAATATATATTTTATTGATTTTTTTTACAGGGTATTTTTTTCTTATTTTTGCTTATCTCTTACGGGTTGTAGAATAAAAAATGGAAAGGGGGTGCATTGAGAGGTAGCTGAGCTGTGCTGAGCCTAAAAGCACAGATTGAACTTGTAAACAGCTTCCTCCTGATTTATCAGTGAAGCTGGAAAATGCAGGTGTCAGGCAGTTATGTGACATCAGCCCTCTGGCCAAGTCCTTGATAGACTACCGTGGTCGGCAAACTGCAGCTCGCGAGCCACATGCGGCTCTTTGGCCCCTTGAGTGTGGCTCTTCCTAAGCCTTAGGAGTACCCTAATTAAGTTAAAACAATGTATCTACCTATATAGTTTGTTTAAAAAATTTGGCTCTCAAAAGAAATTTCAATCGTTGTACTGTTGATATTTGGCTCTGTTGACTAATGAGTTTGCCGACCACTGGACTAGAATATTACTGACCGGTGAAAACAAGTTTGGAATATTTGATTCTTTGAGTCTTTGTATATTTTTTTGTTTTCTGATTTTTCATTTTAAATGGTCCTATTAATTTCACTTGATTAAAATTTATCATAAATATCAGCTGTCAATTATGAGATGTATTTCCTTATTGATTTTATGGTCTTTCATTTTGCTTTGATCAGTTGAGACCTTGTATATTGCCCCTTCATTTTGTTTGTATGAAAGAATGCTAGTTTTATTTTTAAAGTCTAATGATTAGACAAAGGGGTCCATTTTTCTAAAGGGCACATACCTTTTATGGTATTGATAACATGGCAATGCAAATCACCACAAACCAGCTATAATGATTTGTAATAATAGAAATTCTGTCTTTAAGTCTTGATTTGTTATTTCTAAAGAAAAATTATCAGAGCAATAGATCTCCTTGACCACATGCTGCTGGAATCCAGGAAAGAGAATGCAGTCTGGGTTGCCGGGCCATCAGGGAGCAGTTAATACAAACAAATAGGATCTTACCATTTATAGCCTATTCATTATACTGTGTTTGGCCTGTGAGTAGATGGGTGTTTTCTTACTGTAATGTCTATTTGTAAATATAAAGGATATAGCTTATAAACTGACATTGAAAGTGTTCTCAGATGAGTGGTACAAAATATTTTCAAGAAATGGCAGTATTGACTGCATAGGTGTTTGATCACTTCCAGTGACTACTCTTGGAAAAAAGACACTAAAAAAACCCTAAAACATTTGTTTAAAATTACAATCCTGGAAAGCTTGCTTTAGAATATCACGGACAATATGTTATATCTCTTATTTAAAAAATTTCACCCTTTAAATCACCCAATTATACAAGTGTGATCAAATAAAATACTTAGTTTAAAGGTTATATAGCGTGGTTGGTAATTTCTGCCTATCTGCTTTTAGGGATTACATGTAAATCCTCTACTTATTGGTGTTAACACTTGGCTTCAGAAAATGAATTTATCCTTAAAGGGGTTTAAAGGCTTCTTCATGTAACTCCCCTATAAAAAGGGTTAGAGTGGATTCACTGTGTAATTTTCCTTGGCATTTATATTGAGAAATGGCAAGGCAGCAGTTAGGTCTTACTTGAACCTTTATTAGTCTTGAAATAGATTCATAGTAACAGTAATTTTTTTTATAGTATTTGAACGTATGAAGTTGCCTCTTGAATCCTGATCTATTTGTTCAAAACCTTTAATCAGGCTAGGAGTGGCATTGCTAAGCTTGTGGTACTAGTTCCCTCTAGCTTCTCAAGCCTAAAATGCCAGAGAAAGACCTCCCCATCTGTGACACAAGGAGCCTGAAACCTGGGATTCTGAAAGTAGAGGTAGGGGGCCCAAAGAACCCAAAAGTGAAAGGGTCAGTTGGAGAAAGAGATCCCCAAGATACTGCCTTCCCAGACGTGTTATGTAAATGCAGTTTTGGCAAGACTGGGTCGCTGTGCCTTTGCTATCCTCAGTGATACTGAATCTAAAAATTAGTAACTTGCCCAGCCGGTGTGGCTCAGTAGTTGAGCATCAGCCTATGAACCAGGAAGTCATGGTTCAATCCCAGAACAGGGCACTTGCCCAGGTTGTGGGCTCCATCCCCAGTGTGGGGCAGGCAGGAGACAGCCAATCAGTGATGCTCTCTCATCGATGTCTCTCTCTTCCTCTCCCTTCCTCTCTGAAATCAATAATGGTGACTTTTTACAGCTATCGTGCGTCATCTGGTCTCTAATTAATTAGTCACGTTTTTCTTTCTACCTTAGATATTATTTTGTTTTATGAGCAGGACTTGGACTTTTTCCTTAAGCACGGAATAGTTTCCTTTCATTTTTCCTTATGTATGTTTCAGTGAAACAGAACATCAGTTTGTAGTTGGTATAACACTTTGCCCAGAATTGCTAGCTTGTTCTCTTTGCTCTAAAGATACCGTAAGAAATATCTGGGTGGGAATAGAGCAGAGGTAAACTTTGTAGCCGCTAATCTTGGAGACTTGTTTTGTTTCAAACATATTCTGCAGTGAAAAAACTGGGGGCTTAGGGTTGCTATTTAGAGCATTAGAAAATGTCTTTGGGGATATGAAAATACCATTAAATATGGAAGAAAACATTGAGTGTTTTATGCAATGAAATGTTATCTTGATTTGTTTTTTTTATTTTAATTTTAAAAATAAATGTTGGGTAAGCTAAAACAATATTCATTCACCAGCCCATAAGGTGTCTTCCTCGTGCCAGGCGTGCTGTAGACACGGTGCTGGATGAAATGGACGAAGCCCATGGCCTCCTGGAGCTTACTTCTAATGAGGGAGACAGGCAATAAGCAAGAAAAAGAATGAGCAGACAGTGTAATTTTAGGTATAACAAACGTTACCAAGGAAACAAAAGACGGGGTGAGGTGGTCCATAGCGACAGTGTTGAGGAGCTGTTTTCATCAGGGTAGTCACTGTCACTGCCCCTGATGGGCAGGGCAGGCTGTCCTGTCCCTTAGCCACTCGCCCTTGGGAGGGGTGGTCGGAGGAGATCTTCTCTTTGAAAAGTGACACCCAAGAGAGCAGAAAACTTTATATCTCCCTGTCTTGTTCAGCATCTGGAAGAGCAGAGGGTGGGGATAGGGACTAGAATGATGCAGTTAATCAGTGTGCATTTCTTTGAGCTGACTGCTGTTTGAGGCATTGGCGCTTCTGTGTATCCACTGCCTTTTTGCAGAGTGGCCCTCCTTTCTTCTTTCTCTGTACACTTAGGGGATTTTCTTTAAGCTCATCCTTCAAAATCATGGTCAAGCATTGTCTTCCTCTCTTAGAACCTTCCTCAAGACTCCCCCTCCTTCAATGTGGGATTGATTCCTCTCTCCTTTTTGGGTTAGTATTACTCCTCTTAATGCGTTCTGTTAGCACTGTCATGCCATAGTGCAATTTTTTTGTTTTGTTTGTTTTTATGTTGGTTTGTGGTATGGTTTTCTAAGGATAGGAAATGTGACTTTGTTTTCTTGGCATCCTTACGTCCAACATTAGGAACCTAATACATTTCTGCTGAATAAATGCCTAAATGAAAGATCAACTTGCGAATGTGTACTTTTACCTTGGGTCTATTTGCTAGGTGCCAAACCCCTGGAGGCTGAACAGAATATTAAGAGCTGTTGGTGAAGAGCTCTGTTTGAATCCTGCTTCTGCCACTGGGAACATACCCCTCTGAGCTCCAGAGGGATTAAATGAAATCAAGTATGTGCAAGTCTAGCGTTATCCTGAGTAAATGCTAGTTATTATATGTCCAACTGCCCACTAGACATTTCTACCTGAATATCTTGTAGGAATCTGAAATTTATCATATCAAACCAAGTTACCATTTTCCTAAAGTTGAAAGAAGGTAGCGGAGAAGTGTCAAAGGGGCTGATCCGTGCCTGCCCCCTCCTTTTCTAAGTAGTTGTGCTTGAAAGGATGAAGTTTGCCTTGTACACATACTCGAATGTAAATGTAATTTGTTGATCGTTGCTATTACTCTGCATTTTACTTTATTGCAGAAAGCATTCCTAACAGTGAGTGTAGGGCTGTACAATGGAAGGCCATTGTAGGGCGGAGAGAATCCTGGCTGTGTCATGTTTATGTTTTAATAATTTACACCTATGAATTATGCAGTGGAACAAATTCACTTTATGAAAGATAGCATTGCTTAGAGAAATACATATCCAGTTTTTAATATTTTACCATTATCTATTGTTTGTATTTTGCAATGGGTTTTTGGTGTATCATGACCCAGCAGTTACTGTAATAAAATCAGGAGTCGAGTCCTGATTCCTTTATGTCCTGGAGAGTTTTGTTAATTGTTTGTTAATATAATACAAGTTTGAGTAAAAACCATAGTATGCCAAGAAATTGTATTATTATTACATATTTAGTTTAGAGTATCCTTAAGTATCAGGAAAGAATTTATAAATTTTTAGGATTAGTTATTTTACTCTAGTTTTAGTGTCTCTGAAATGTTTGGCAATACATAATTTAATTAGCATATTAATTTATATAAAAATTTAAAAAGATCTTTAGATACAAAAATATTACATTATTTGATACTATTTCACTTAATTCCTAACTTTGAAAATCTTCACATCTTTCTGCTCTGAGACTGAACTTATAAAATAGTAGTTTAATAGTCAAGACATTTTCAAGTACTTATTTATTTTGTATAATTTATATTTTCCTAGATCTGATTTTTTGAGAAAATTATCTTTTGTAGAATTTGCATTTATAATTGCTTTATAGTTCACATTAAAATTATTTGATTTGAAGAAGTGTCAAAATAAGCAAAATCAATTTTTACATCTTAAGTAATATCTTAATAATTATTTGAATAATTGTACTTGGTAATTTTTAAAAAATAATTCTTTACTGTTGAAAGTATTACACATGCTCCCTTCCCCCCACCCTCATCCCAGGCCTCTCTCACCTTCCTATTGTCTGTGTCCATGGGTTATGTATATATGCATACCAGGTCTTTGGTTGATTACCTCTCACCCCCCCACCCCTCCATTACTTCGTAATTTTTTTACATTTAACTATTGCTTTCAATTCTGTTTTCTCATGTTTTTTATTTTAAGAATTTTAATTTATTAAAAATGAAAACTGCTTTATTTATTTTTAAAATATATTTTTATTGATTTCAGAGAGGAAGGGAGAGGGAGAGAGATAGAAACACCAATGATGACAGAGAATCATTGGTTGGCTGCCTCCTGCATGCCCCACACTGAGGATCAAGCCGGCAACCTGGTCATGTGCAATCGAACCATGACCTCCTGGTTCATAGGATGATGTTCAACCACTGAGCTACACCAGCTGGGCAAAAGCTACTATTTTAGAAATTAATTTTGAAAATTGTAAAACTACTGACAATGATGTGATTTATAAATAATAATAATTATATTTAATTTCGCTATTTTAGAAGTCATGAGTATAAAGAATATTAATGGAATAGGAGTATAGTTTGGATCAAAAGCATTTCTTAATTGCTTTTCCTAACCTTTTTTTCTGACATTGAGCTTTGATATTGAAAGTTTTAAAAGATTTTCTGGCTAGTTAGAGATCTGTACCAGTTGGTAACAGATGAGGCTAAAAATTTGGTAGCAGAAATAGTCTGAATTTCCTGGCTTCCTGATTAGTTTTGCTTCTTTGTCTTGGATCCTGCTTTCTGTGAAATTAGTTGACCTGTGCTGGGCATAGAGTGGGTCGATATGTTTAGGACTTGATAAAAGAATTAACAAACTTCGACACTATGTCTGATTCTAGTTGCCTTTCAGTTTATGTAGTGTGTTCTAGCTGTATTCTTTCTGTTGTTAAGAGAGACCTTGAATTACTAAAAGGGTTACTTGTTTTCTGCTTTAGCTTTTTGGCTGATTTCTATATTCAGTCATAGACAGTAGTGTCTTTTCTTCATGTTATCTTCAGTCCTTAAGCTATGAGACTATAATCAGGAACTTGTTATTTCTCAGTTGTCATTTTATTCAATGAGGAGAAATTGAAATACTGTTTTTACTGTTCTGGAGAGAGGTAGAAAGATATGGTTATTTCTCCATGGGAATTTTGTCCCAAATGTTATTCTAGCCCTTTTAAAGGAATAACCCAGACATTTTTTTGAATATTTTTATTTGCTGAACACTTGCTAAAATGCTTCCCCTGGATGATCTCATTGAATCCTCACAACAACCCTATGAAGTAGACATTATTATTATTATTTCTGCTCTTTCATAAATGAGTAAGTTTAGATCCCAAAACCAGTATGCATGGGAGCGAGGCTGTGCAGAGCTATGCAGGGCTCGGTGCAAGGATGACACCCCCTTTTCAGTTCTGAGTTCTGTGGGCCTGTTGTGGATGGGCTTGTGGATCTTGGTTCATTATAGATTTAAAAATAATCATCTGTATCTTGTTTACACTTTGTTGCTCCTGGTTTTGTCTGAGAACAGTTTCTGAAGAATGGCTGATTTTGAGACTGTTCATACTGACGCACCCAGGGGAGGAAATGGTCGCGGGACACTCGTGAGTGTTCTCAGCACCATTGTGCGATCGAAGCCCCTTGTTTTGTGCGCCCCTTCCCCGCCCGGCCACTTTGGCACTGTCAGTGCCGAGGGGAACAATGAGCGAATACCATGGTGCTTAATCATTTTCCTGCTCTACATGGGCTCCTCTCACCAGTTCCATCCCGAGAGGGCGTGTGCAGAGCTGTTGGCCGCTTCGTAGAGGTCGGGCGGGGAGAGGGTGCATGGTCTTCCCTCTGGCCCAGTTAGGAACCACGGGCGCCTCATGTCACTGCATCGGCTCCCAAGGCTGTCAATGTAGTCTTTCTGAGTGAGGTGAAGGTTCCTGAAAAGTAAACGTGATCTGTCTCTGAGGTTTTATCTTTTTAAGATTCATTTTGCCTTCCCAAAGGTCTTGTGTTTTGTTTTTTTGAATTTACTGGGAGGTCATAAGGCAGACTGTTGTGTGCTCTTCAGGGTTCTTTCCCCGTTTCTTCCTCGTCTCACCGCCTAGTCTTTCCTACCCTTGATCCATCTGATTCATTGATCTTCTTCTGCTTGCTACTCCCTTCATTATCCCAGGGGTTTTATGTTTCTCAGTCACGCTGTCTTACCACGCCAACACCCTTATTTCATCCTACTTCGCTAACCTCACGCTGACTCCCCGGGCCAGCCTCTTCAGCGCCTTTCTCAGAAGGTCGTTGTTCACGCCTTTGACAAATTACTTTGTATCTTGTCATGTCATCTTCCTCCTGTTCACCCTCAGATTATTTTTGCCTTTTAGCTGTTTTAAAAAATGTTGTCTCCTGCAAGACGGCAAGAGGCCTCATGATAAGGTGATCACAGGCTCGGAGACTCTTGGGCTCTGGCCTTAGGAGTGTTCAACGTTGGCTTAGGGACCTCGACAGGTGCCTGCTAGGACCCAGTCCTGTGTCAGATGCTGGGATGGAGAGGGAGATTAGTCTTGCCCCTTCCTCAGAATGTACTCACTTCTTCAGCACAACATGGAGCCTTTGGAGCAGCTGTCTGTGAATAGCGCCTGGCCTTGCCATTCTGTCATCTCAGAGCACTCATGTGTCACCTTTCAGTCCTCTGCTGTGTGTGTGTGTGTGTGTGTGTGTGTGCGCGCACGTGCGCGCTTTCGATTTGTCTTCTTAAAAAAATAATCTGTCTTGGTTGAATTCATAGATTCATAGACTTTGCAGATAAGACCCTTAACAATGATACTTTATGCATCTGTTTTACAGGTGAGGAAACGGGCCTGGGCAGGAGGGACTGCCGTCATGTCAGTTAGTGGCAAAGCTGGGAGAGCCCAGATCTCTGATGTCTAGTTTGACATTTTTCTATCCAACTTGACTGTTGAAATATTTTCTGATTCCAAATACTTTTGACTACGGTGTGATCCTGGTTTCATATAAAAATCTGGAAGAGTAGTGATTGGTAGTGATTGGTGAAGAATTTTGCAGTTTAGGCCAATGACTGTCGATCAAATGCCTCCTCTGTGCTGAGGATGGGCCTGTGCTTTGTGGGCGTGCAAAAGGAGAAGCCATTATTGCTGTCCTTAAAGATTTTGAGAATTGCTGAATTTAACAAAAAAATTATCTATCTGCATCAAACTAAAATTATTCTTTTTTCCCCTGCTGTTCTTCTTTACATCTTGTACCTCATCTCACTTTGACAAAAATTGTAATTATCTTTTTTAAAACTATTATCGGACAAACATATACTGATCTTTAGTTACGTGCCAGGCATGGGTGTAAAGGATAATGAGTGAATCCCAGCCTCCAGGGCGAGCTGCCTGGGCTGGGGATCTGGAGGGCATGCCCTTTACTGCACTGTGTGCAGTATCCTCGCCCAGGCCAGTTTGCCCACCAGGCGTTAGGCAGTATCTGGAAACATTTGTCATTGTCACACTGAGTGAGGTGGGGGCAGTGCCACTGCGTCCTGCTTAGTAGAGGCCAGAGGTGCCGTTTAACACCCTGCAGTGCATGGGACTGCTGTGGCGCAGAGAATGACATATTCAACATGTCAGTGGTGTCACGGTTGAGAGACGTACATGTAGTGTGCGTATTGTTTTTAGTGCTTTTTGTGCCTGGCGTACGTTGCTGTTGCCCCCGTTTGGTTTAGGGGTCTGGGGAGGCTGAGCTGAATCTGCACCCTGAGGACAGGAAGAAGAATAAGGAGGGACAGGCATTCCGAGCATTGGGAGTGGTACGGCACGTCCTGGAGGTGACGTCTGGGGAGCTGCAGGTTAAGGACACCTGGGGAGCTGCAGGTTGGGGACACCTGGGGAGCTGCAGGTTGGGGACACCTGGGGAGCTGCAGGTTAGGGACACCTGTGGAGCTGCAGGTTGTCCATTATGACTTGAAGTTGAGGGAGAAAGATAGAAGGAGAGGAAGTAAGTCAAGAAGAGGGTGTGCAAGTAGCCAAATGGAAGCCAGAGAATGGATGGCTCTGTAAGCCACGCTGCAGCATTTGGTCTTTATGTGGAGGCTATGGGAAACCAAAAAGATGTTGAAGTGGGTTGTTAAGCACGGTCGGATTTGCCTTTTGGAAGGGTAACGTCAGTGTTCCAGAGAGAACTAACTGGAAGGAGACAGCTGGGGCAGAGAGTTGATTCGGAGGCCGTGGCAGTCATGCAGGGAAGGAATGAGGCAAGGAAGTGTCAGGAGGAATGGGGAGAGAGTTGCATTTCAGCGATATAAGGAGGTTGCCTGCATTGGTTCGGGCACCAGGGAAGGGAGGAGTTAGGGTCAGGTCACTCATCTCTGACTTGGCAAATACAGACAGAACACCTGTACCCTTTTTCCAGAGGGAGCGACTAGTATGCGGTATCATCAGCCCTGACTGTGTCCAGCTTCAGGGCACCATCTTGGGGGGCTGGCCGCCCTTCCTGTCAACCCTGGATGCAGCCCCTGATGGTGCAAAGGGCAGGCTTCCCATCCTAACACGTCAGCACACAAAGATGGGAAGGGCAGGGCCGCTGCAGTAAAAACTTACTGGGAGGCAGCGAGGAGGGACATGTCAGGAGCTGCCGTCTCACGTCCTGCTGGAGAGTAGCAGACTCTGCGCCCTGGCCGCACAGGGAACTCCTAGGTCGTAGCTGCTTTGGGTTTGTTGTCTGAGAGGATCTTTTTGGTCCATTGTCCTTTGTAGCTCATCTGGGAGGCTGTGTAAAGTCATGTTTCAGCTCAGATGTTGCCTCCGCAGAGAACTTTCCTCTGACCTCTCAGTACAAAGCAGGCATCCAGTTTGTAGCTGCCCTGTGGGAGCTCTCGGCAGGACACCCGCTGCCTGTGGTTCTCTAGTTCCTGTGCTGGTTTTACTCTTTCTGCCCCTCTTACACTGCAGTGTCAGCGCATGAGGGTGGGAGGGGTTTTGGCTGGTGTGTTCACTTTGAGTCTGTAATACCGCAGTAACATCTGGCTCAATATATATTTTGAAAGAATGAGTAAATGAATGAGAATTATAGAATGCTGAAGGAGGAACAGGTTTCTTATTTTTTTGAAATATATTTTTATTTTTATTTCAGAGAGGAAGGGAGAGGGGGAGAGAGATAGAAACATCAATGATGAGAGAAAAATCATTGATTGGCTGCCTCCTGCACACCCCACACTGGGAATCGAGCCCACAAGCTGGGCCTGTGTCCTAACCAGGAATTGAATTGTGACCTCATGGTTCAGAGGTTGACACTCAACCACTGAGCCACACTGGCTGGGCTTATTTTTTATTTTTGTTTGGTTTTTTGGTGGGAAAGAGAAGGGTGATTTCAGTTTGGATATAATGAGTTTTAGAAATATTGTGCCCTGGCCAGTTTGGCACAGTGGATGGAGCGTCGGCCTGGGGACTGAGGGGTCATTACAATACAGACAGCTATGTTTACTGAGCTTTTCTCATGTGTCAGGCTCTGTTCTTAGCCGTTTACTGATCTTAGCAAAGTGAAACTAGATTTATGGAGGCAAAAGTCGGAACTATTGAATGGGAACATTCAGAGAGGGTGCATGATAAAAAATAGGGGCAAAATCCTGGGGACCCCGGCGTACAGAGATGAGCGCAGAAAGAGGCACCTCTCAGAGAAGCCACCAGAGAGGCGGGGGTGGGGTGGGGCCTCTGGGAGAGTGGTGTCTGGGAATCCAGGGAGCGGGTGAAGGAGGAGAGCTCACAGCATGTCTCAGATCGGAAAAGTGTCCGTGGATCTCAGCATCAAAGACATGCCACCTGGGAGGAGCTGTTTCAGGAAGCCCTGGGGAAGGGAACGAGGCTAAGGGTTGAGAGTTTACAGGTGCCACTGGGAAAGAGCTAGTAGAGAAGGGAGAGTCTGAAAATACAGGGGAGGCAGACAGTGTTACTATGACTCCTGGGGAGGTGGGAGTGGATGGCAACCGGAGCTTTGTTTCTTTGCGTTTCCCACGAGCCTTCTGATTGTCTTGTGTCGTTTTCCCCAGCGGAGCAGGAGGCAGGAGAACCTCCCGGCTGCCATACACTGTGGTCAGGATGCAGGGGCCTGGTTGTCATAGCTCCTGACTCAGCACCTGTCAGCAAAGGGCAGAGGTTCCTTTGCTGCTTTCGCTAGGATCAGCTGTTAGTTTTATATTTTTCCAAGTTACTGTGGCTTCATATGGTTGCACTTTCATTTCTTTCCATGAGGCCTGGAGCTCTGGTTGCATGAAAGTCATCTTTGAGAGGTAGTCAGACCACCAGTAGTTGAATGGCTCAGCAATATTGACAGCTGCACACTTAGTAAGGAAGACTACATTACGTATATGTCTTAGGAATTTAAGAATTTGTATCACTTAGTTGTTGTCCCCCCCCCCCGCCAGAATTAGGAATTAGATTTCCAGCTGGCAAAGCAAAAAATAAAGATAGTGTTTTTAGGATTGCTGCTCAACTATAAAGTGTACTTTAGTTTCTTGATACATGGATTCTAAAACTT
Organism: Myotis lucifugus; assembly: GCF_000147115.1. NCBI lineage: Eukaryota > Metazoa > Chordata > Mammalia > Chiroptera > Vespertilionidae > Myotis > Myotis lucifugus. Next base: position 19,641,897 of record NW_005871054.1, read on the forward strand.
TTCGTATTGCTTGAGATTTTCTGAATTTATATCTGGTTTTAGTGTGCCTATAGACAGTGGAGTTAGGTAATATAGAAAATTAAGTATTTTTCCCTTTGTTTTGTTGCTTTTGAAAATAAATATCTTTATTAAAATTTAAAATGAGTTGACATTTACTTGAAAAAGAGTTTCCTATTATTTTTATTATAGATTCTGGAGCCTACAATAAGTCATCTCTTTTGATAATGTGTTTAAAAAGTGTGATCAAACTATACGACAGCATGTGAAAAATCTACAATCTGTAGGTTTTTCTTTTAAAACAAGCCAGTGCCGTCTAAGGTAACAGTTCCGCTGTCAGCAGAGTGAAGCATGTGCAGTCGAGGGGTCTTGCCCAGACCTTGATTCTTGCTAAAACGCAGCCTGGAGGATGGGGTGGGGAGGGAGGGCGACTCGGGAGAAGCAGAGCTGTCTCAGCTCCCACAGGCTGGTCCGACGTGGTGCTCAGAGTCTCAGCAGCGCCACTGCCATGTGACTAATACAGGCACTCTGCTCCTTCCGGGGGAAGCCTTTCGGTGTTACTCAACTTTTTGTTGTCAGGCCTTCTTTATATTCGTAACATTTATTGAAGACCTGAAAGCGCTTTTGTTTATATATAGGCATATTTTGGTTCTATAGGTTATATATTATATACCGATGTTTATCATATCAGAAATTAAAACTCTTAAGAGTTTAACATATATATATATATATATATTTTAAAATATATTTTATTGATTCTTTACAGAGAGGAAGGGAGAGGGATAGAGAGTTAGAAACATCGATGAGAGAGAAACATCGATCAGCTGCCTCCTGCACACCCCCTACTGGGGATGAGCCCGCAACCCAGGTACATGCCCTTGACCGGAATCGAACCCGGGACCTTTCAGTCCGCAGGCCGACGCTCTATCCACTGAGCCAAACCGGCTTTGGCAACATATATATATATTAATTCATTAAAATACCAATAAGAAATTCATTAATGCTTACATAAGTACTATTTTTAGGAAAAATAACTATATTTCAAAAAGTTTAGTGAGCACAATGGCATTGCTCTGCATTTTTGTCAATCTCATTAATACCTGGCTTACTTGAATTCAGCTAGATTTTCACATCTGTTTCTGCATCCAGTCAGTCATTTGGAATACTTAATTCTAAGTTTTTAGAGAATAAGATTTAAAAAAGCAAATTATGTGTTAGTATTTCTAAGAAAATAATTTAGCCTCATGGGCCCCTGAAAAGGTTACTGGGACCTCGTGGGGGATGCCCCGGACCACAGTTTGAGAACCACTGAGCTAAACTATACATTTCTTGAGGGCAGAGACCATTGCCTTGGTTTCTTTTCTTCTGTTCCTGGGAGACTTATAAAATATTCATCTTGATTCCTCAAATGTTTTTACTGAGTCAACTTTCCCCTATGAAATTGCAGGGAACGGAACCATCCGGTGAATCAGGACTGAACTTCCTTTGCAGGATGCCTTTCCCCTTAGTTAGTCATCGTGTAAGAATTAATCTAAATCTTTTGACTCAGCAGCCATTGAGGTGCCACTGACGCTTTTCACTGTGTCTGATGACATGGTAGACTGGCTACAAATCAAGAGAAGACGTTTGGAAAGAAGTAGTCCCTTTTCAGTGCCATGAATTCTAGGAAGTCTTGGGGGTTCTGGGAGAAATAAGCTGGAATTGTTTCCTAGAAACGGAGCGGAAACGTCCTTGCAGAAGAGTTAGGGCCTGGCTGGCACATGCGATCCACTGTGCCCTCCCGGTCGCATTTTCTGCGCCCAGGCAGTGGCAGGTGGCCCGAGAGCAAGTGGGAAGCTGTAGTTGGCTCTCCAAGCAGCAGCATTTCATTTGCCAAGTGCCGTATCAGTGCTCTCCAAACTTACAGTAGAAATATGCACACTCAGGCTGAAAATGCTCGTACTGTTGATGCCAAGTTTTCAGACTTTTGATAAAATGTAGGTAAGCAATATCAAAAGGTATCTTAACAACTATGGTAAATTTTGCATAAAACAAGTATGTGTACAACTTGCAATGTTTGCATTGGAGCAAATGTTAGGAAAAATCTTCATGAATACAGTGGCATAAAAGCAATTGCTTTTGCATTTGACTTGCAAAGAAATGGAAGCAAGAACATTTTAAAAACAGCATGCATTTGTCTGCTTTATCTGAATGAGTAGTGGCATTTTCTAACTGCTTGCCTCTTGGGCACGTAAGTTACTGTGGTACATTCTTACTAATAGTCTTTGCACTTCTTTCTCTGTCCTTCTCTTCCGGGCCGTATATTGCTGCCTGTAGCGCTTCAGCATGGAAGGGATCTCAAATGTCATTCAGAATGGCCTCCGCCACACCTTTGGAAATGCAGGTGGAGAGAAACAGGTGCTCGGTTATCCTTATTTTCCTCATTCTCTGCTCTTTCATTCTCTGTGTAAGTGAAGGTCCTGAAAGCCGGCAGCTTTACTAACTTACTAAGACTGTTGCTTACAAGAGAAATGCAAGTTTATAATGTATAAACTTATATAGAATGAAAATATATAGAAGTTCCCTTTAGGAAAAAGCAGTATAGACTAAATGCATTCTTAATGCATGTTTTAGAGCTTCGTTTTTCACTTTCACCTCTAAACAGATATTAACATATGCATATAACTAATTGCATGTGTAGAATATGTAATTGTGAAAAATAACTAGAATATGCTACTCTAATTCTAAAAGTTTAGAAACAAGATCTCATTTTTGGGAAAGACAATCAGGAGTTGGTATCTTTTGGATTAGTGTTCTAGGTCAGAAATGTCTATGGCGTATATCTTACCTCTTTTTTAATGATATTCATGTGTTTTTAAGGTATATCATATAGTCTGCCAACTCACTTGTTTACCAAAGGCATGAAACATTATTTATACAAATCATACATAGATATGAGGGTAGTAATTTGCTTTTTATTAACAAATTTGTATGATTTTAGAAATACCATGAACACGGGGAACATCTGCATTGAGTATGCTTAAGATTACTTTTCACAATTGGGAAATTTCACTCAAAAAGAAAGCTCTTCAATTGAGCTCTTAGTGAAGCAATGCAAGTGCACAGCATGCAGCTTTTGTAGGCAGTTTATCCAGGA
>NW_005871054.1:19645315-19732481 GCF_000147115.1 Myotis lucifugus
GGGTGCTCTCCAGAATAGGCTGTCAATCCTTGGCATTTAGTGTAGCCCTAGGAGGACCTCCCTCCATCTTCTTAGGTTCTCCCTTCCTGGGGAGATGTTTTCGGTCATGCAGGTGGGCTTTCACCCTCGGAGAAGGTCTGCACCAAAACAGAGGGATGGAGCACTGAGTTTTCTTAAAAGATTGAACAACACACACTTCTCTACTTTCTGGACCTAGGGAGCTAGTTATTATTAAGTAACTTTATCTTTTTTTTTTTTTATGAGTGGGATAAAATTACTCAGAGGATTAGGAATAGAGCTGAGATGTGGGCAGGGGCTAAATGGTGGGAGGAGCCGAACAGATAGCATGGAAAACTAGTGGATCTCTAGATGAGCCTATGCAGACTGCACTAAACCGTATAGTTTTTGGTGGAGTGGCCAGAATAGGAGAATCTGGACAATAATTTTTAGACTGTGCTTTCAAGGGACATAGTTATAGGACATAACTTGGTACTTGAGAGCCATTATACTAGTAGACTAGGCAATTTGTCTCAATTTCAGACATGAATTTTCATTGTTCATTTACCCTTACGCCATTCTCTTTCACTTTTCTCTTTTCCATTAATACCTTCAAACATTTATAACTACTTACACAATAATTTAAAATAATAATAATAATAATAATAAACACCTCCTAAATTATTCGGGTAAATGTGTCTTTGTTTCTAAAAGAAGCTAGTATTTTTTCATGTGACCATTTTATTTAAGCGGAAAAAAATGGCCTGAAACAGAATTATTTGACTATTGGGAATTATTTTGTTATGCAGAACTGTTACAACTATGCTTTTAGTTAAAATTACTATCTTAAAAATGTGTTGAAAATATGCAAGGAGAATGTTAGATAAGACTTCACTTTGAACACGTTGAACAAGTCATCCTCAGACCTACTCCTCTGAAATTTTTAATAACTGAAAGGTGAAAAAATGCGCATTTATGTTGACATTGGGTTTGGATGAAGCAGATAGAGGTGGGAAAAAATGAGCTGCAGCTGAGACATAAGATACCTGTGTCCGTTACTAACGTAACTCGGGTCATGTTATAAAATAGACCTCTGGTAACTGTTTCTAATTTTTGCAGATCAGGTAATTCAGATTTAAGTGACACTTTTTTTTTTTTAATTTGGCAGTACTTAACAACAGTTATTCCCTATGAGAAAAAAAATGGACCACCATCTGTTGAAGATCTTCAAATATTAACAAAAAGTGAGTAAAGACCAAACTAAACTGTTACTTACCTTTTGCTGATTCTAAATACTGATTTCAGTTGGCTGGCTACATTGCTGTGGTTATTGTTTGTTTTATTGATTTAGTAAATGATGGATTTCATCCTTTATTCTTTAGAGAATGAAACTATAAATGGTTCTGACATCTAACATAACCCTAAATCTAGAGTTGATTTATGGGTTTTATTTTTTTAATTTATTTTCTGGCCTCTTAAAATGTGTACAACTTGAACTTTTGGGGAAAAATGTAACTTGATTCTCCATTACCTTTTGTATATTTAAGAACATACTCATTTATCAATAAGTAAGGTCCTTCTTGCATCTTATGTAAATATCACTGAGTAACTGAATAGGAAAAATTTAGGAGAAGTATGGCTCGCCCCCTCTCTCTTTTATGAATATAGACCCCCTAGACAGTAGTTATAGGTAGACCATAAATTGATAGTGATATTTTAAGAATATTCATTCATTGAGCAAACATTTAGTAAAGACCTACTCTGTACCAGGTCGTGTTCTGGGCACTTGGGATACTTTAGTGAACAAAGCAGACAAAAACACTCTAAGTCTAACAAAAGTAACTTGTCAGACTTAACTATTCATGGTATTGAGTGTCTGTGATAGCCATAAATGAGCCCTGAGTTCTGGTTCTGTTCCTGTCATTTAGAGCAGCGGTCGCCAACCGGTGGTCCATGGACCACTGGTGGTCTGTGAGGTCTGAAAGGTTGGCGACCACTGGTTTAGAGGGATATCCTTAGACGTCACTTACCCTCTCTTGGTCACAGTGAAAGACGAGGCTGAAAATAGTTGCTCCCTTTACCTCATAGTAAGTAAGTTAATGTACAGGGTGGGGCAAAAGTAGGTTTACAGTTGTGATTATGCAAAACATACTTAAAAACATTTAATGCTTAAATATGGATAAATTAAGTGATGCCAGCCAGTCTAAAATAAATAATTAAGAGATGAACTGGGTGGACAGCCCTCTAGTTTTGAGGAAGAACTTAGGAATTTTGAGTGTCCAAGATTACACAGGGGAATGGTTAATTACAGGGCTGGTCTCTTCATTCCCCGTCTGCTGTACTTTTAATGATGCTGGCTTTTGGTATGTGATTTTATATAGAATGGAAGACAAATTTAAAATATGATTGGAAGCAGAAATACTGGACATAGTAGCCCTCTAAGATGGGACCATAAATACCACCTAGAGGTTAGGAATTACTGAGAGACCCCGCCTTCTCAGGTCAAGGACAAACATTTACTTGGTCACACCAAGGCCATCAGAATGCCCTTGGGACGATTCTTAGGTGATATCTGCATCGTTTGAGGAGCTTGGACTCTTTGGGTGAGTGCACGTGTGTAGGGTGCATAAGTGAATGTCCAACTTAATGTAGATATGAGGACAGGAAGGATGACCTTCACTTTGAAAATAAAACAGTGGGCATCTGAGAACTTTGGGAGGACCTGAGCCTCTGCTCCCACCACCTGCAGATGGCAGCCACAGGAAAGCCCCTCAGATTTCCGATAGGATGAGGCTGATTCACCAGGTTCCTCAGGAGAGGAGGAGCCGAACAGATAGCCTGGCTGCTTCATGGAGTCTGGCCTTCATTTTGGTCTCTTTAAAAGTTCCAAGAAGGCTGGCAGATATGCTCCTTGAGGACAGCTCACTGTTCATTTGTCTGTTTCTCCAGCTGTGGCATCTGCAGCTCTAGGTTCCTGTGCTCTGAGCTCACAGACGTGCATGTGATGGGAACCTGCTTTTAGCCTTTATGGCAAAGCTGGGCTCCGTGCGAATAGCTGGGTTTCTCTTCCCTCCTCCACTGTTCATGAAATCGGGGAAATAACTCCCAGGGAGCTGGAATATCCTGACCTGAATTCCTGAGCATTTGCAGGTGTATTCCCTTATTGAGAAGATAATAATTTGCATGAATTGGTTATACCATAATGAAGATTAAGGCTAAGTGATAGAAATTAAATGATATTTTGGTCTGAATTTAGAATTGTTGCCTTTTCCTTCTCTTTTGTTTCCTAGTTCTTCGTGCCATGAAAGAGGACAGTGAAAAGGTTCCGAGCTTGTTAACTGATTATATACTGAAAGGTGAGTTTCATAATGGCTTCTGTGCAATGGTTGGCAAGTTGTGATTAGTCAGTAAATGCATCGTCTTGCTAATAGATTAAAAGTAACTTTCAAAAGCACAACCTTCATTAATTTCATTTGTGCTGGGTGAGGATACATGGCTTAATTATGCTATCAACATTATAAATTATGATTATGTAACATTTTCCTTTACTTGAGGTCCTGGGCTAGAAATCATTTCTACGGCTAAATTATAAACATCGAGGCGGGCAGTGGAAGAAATACTAGTAGTATGGAAATATTGCCATAAGTATGCATAATTAGAGCATCAGCTGTTGACACTGGGAGGGTTTGAGAAGGTGGCCTCTGCCAGCTTGGGGACAGTAGGAAGAGGACGGGTTAGTGAGGATGCATGAAGGAGGGAGCAATCAGTTAACCGTTCCAAAGGACTGTAACAGGGACTGGTGTAAGGGACAGGGAGGGGCGCAGGGAAAAATGAAAGGAATGGACTTGCATGAACCCAGGATAGTGACAAGTGAGCCATAAATCTTAGGAGCAAGATCAAGACCACACAGGATGGGAGCAGTGATGGGGCAGATGATCGTTGGAGGAGTTAATGAGATTGCCTGCTTTGCTCAGGGAAGAGCAAACTTGGGATGGTAAAGAGGGGACAGGAGAATTTAGTTACAGGCAAAACTACCGCTTTTCAATGAAATTACGTTTTGAGAAGTAGCAGTTATTCAGGTGACAGATTTTCAAAGCATCACAAAGTGTATCCTGTGGTATTTGGTTCACTTTCAAGAGCAACCTCTTCTGGTAACTTTTCTTTTTGGGAGTTCTCTCTCTCTCCAGTTGTTAGCTGAATTTAAGGAAGGTTGGATTTCTGAGAGGTTAGATAACCTGAGGGACGTTGCCTCAACCATAGCTTCATGGAGGGAATCTCAGTGGTAGAAACCAGGAGTGCAAAGGGAGTAATAAGAGTTTCACCTGTAAAGAGACTGAATTGATGGGAGCCAGCCAGCCATTAGTTAACGGAGAGTAGAAAAGACATTCTTTTTCATAAGCTGTTTTTCGATGGCAGGCTTTTTCTTCTTACATTCTGAATGTTTTAAAAAGAAAATCTGACATCTTTGTTTGCTTTTGTGCTATGCTAGCATTGGTATAAAAAGTGGATTGTTCTGAGGTTTGCTCTTATATATGCGGTACAGGAATGAGATGAACACGAAGACATGTCAATTTTTAATTATCGTGGGTGCCCAGGGCCTTGCCGTGCGGGGCAGAGAGAGGAGGAGCTTCTGAGGCATTCTCTAGCTCTTTTATCCTCCGACCTCATGGAGGAATTTATGAACCAGAGAACAGTGCTTGGGGGGAAGTGATTTCTACTTGTTTCCTCTAAAACCCAGGCTGTCCTGTGAACCTGGACACCGCGTGCCTCAGGGAAGCAGCACCCATCCCTCTGCTCCCCGCTCGGGCCCTGGCTCCTCTGAGCCCGGGGCTCTGTGCAGTACCCTCTGCTGAGCTGCTCGTGCGCAAGTTGTGGTTTTGTCCTTGGCAGGACTGGGTGGAAATGAAGCTGGGGTTCAGATGAAAGTGGTGGTACTTGTCCAAGAGAATGAAGGGGAGAGGAACGCTCAGGTGTTCAAGGGCACGGGAAGGTATGGATATGGGGCCAGTTTCCACCCATCCGGACAACCCGCCGCCCTGATGGCTCCTCCCCTCTGGGACCAGCAGAACATTTATCTGCCTGGCAGGTGTTGCTCAAGGGAGAGCTTGCTGTCCCTTTTCTTGGTGGGCTTTCTCTTCTCATGTTAGTTTAACACCAGTGACTGGGGCTTGGCTGCCTAAATTAAGGTAACTTTAATGTGCAGGGGAGAAATGCAAGGAGGCAGCAAAGTGGCCTCACTTGGCCTGAGGAAGATGAGACGGGTGCAGTAGGGGCTACCTGAGCGTCTGCCTTGCTCCCCGCCACAGCCCACAGTTGTACCAAAGGCTAGTAGAGTAGTTCGGCTGCCTCCGTGCTGATCCTGGACAGGGACCGAAGTGTGTGCAGACTGGCTCCTGTGGGAGCTCACCGGGGAGGCAGTTTGCTACGAGCCTCCTGGTACTGGGCTAACACGGGCTTCTCTCTCAGAGGGGTGCCCTCGAGACGTGGCCGTTTGGTATCTCATTTCTGGGCAGTGGGAATAAATATCTTAGGAGAACTTTCATTGTTGGGTGTAGCCTTTTAGAACCTTTCTTAAAATTGCTACTGTAGACCCTTGCATTAACAGCAAGTTCTCATTAGTTAAAGGTGTTTTTTATGTAGATGTGTAAATGAAATGAATGTGCTTCTTGTGTCTATAAAATACGCATTTCTATTGACGCTTCCTTTCTCTCCCTAGTCCTGTGTCCTACATAGGGCGGCCTCTCGCAGGAGCCGTCTCCCGTGGCCTGGACGCCGGATTTCACACAGCAGTCCTCCGAGAGCGGCCCCTCCCTCCTGCTAGCGGAAGCTCGGCAACTTGAACTTGGGTTTGTGACGCAGTATTAATAGACCACGCCTTCACTGATCCTTCGTATTACGAACCAAGAGAAACATGGCACTATTTTGAATTCTAGGGATATTTTTTTGTTAAATATGAACAATTATGAATTCTTCAACTTTGAGAGTCAGGGGGTGTAACATGAACTATGCATGTGCAGTTATATTTTTTATGTACTGACCATATGCCCATTTGAGGTTTCATGGCTTTCTAGATATAAACTACATTGAAGGACAGGTTAAAGCAGCGGTTGCCAACCGGTGGTCCGCGGGCCACTGGTGGTCCGCGAGGTCTGAAAGGTTGGCGGCCGCTGGGTTAAAGCATTGAGAGATTCATAGCACAGCTGTTCCTCAGTGACGGCAAAACCAACACTGATTGTTGTAAGAGAACCGTCAGTATAAGTATCAGTATTGTCCAGAGACGGAAACTTAAACTTGGGCTGTTGTCAGGATGAAACGGGAATATGTGTCATCTTGGTTTAATCCTCTGTTGGTGATGGTGTTAGAGGCTGCTGCGGCGTTCACCATGGATCAAATTTTAACCGTTAGGTTGCCATTTACTTTCAGAATCTTGTGCTGTTTAACTTTAGATGTTTGAGTTTTGTTTTACGTGTCTGTGGAGAAGTGTCCTTTAAAGGGAGTGTGTTTATCCTTAAGGTGCTTAAGAAGCCGTAAGCTGCAGCTTTGCCCATCCCCCACGGCTGTTATATCTTCACGCCTGTGTGCCTCCCCAACACTAACTCTAGAAACAGCTGCTCATGGATACATCACCAGCCATGAAGCACTTCTGCCCGTTCCAATCAAGTCAGTGCCCTTTAATAAACGTTGGGAAAAAGATAAAGTATGCCTGAGCGCTTCATTTCTATTTTCAGTTTTTGGTGTAGTTTTTAACCAGTTTTCTTCCCTTGCAGAGCTAGATTCTTCTTACTATGCACACATTGTCCATCACTTCAGGGCCTGAGCTGGGAAACCCCGATGGCCGCCTGACGGTAAGGAGTGTTGCGGGGGGTGGGGGGGATTTTTCTGGAATGATAGGAGCCCTGTCTTTCTCTGTCTGTGCGGTTGCTGAGATAACATGGTGAGTAAGAGTCTGTGTAGCCGCTTGTGACCCTGGAGGTTGTTAGACTGACAACCTGAAAGCAAAAGGAGAGCTTGTCTTTCTAATCCCAAATGTGGAGTCACTTGGAAAGTTACATGGTGTGTTTGTTTGTGGCCAAGAACCAAAGTGCTTGGTTCTTGAAGAACTACGGTACACGCCAAGTGCCTGCCATAGATCTATTTTATTCTTCAGGAAATTATATTTGTTTTTCTTTTACAAGAGCACAACAGGAACCAAAGTAAAAGAGTAATAGATACAGCACTCAGGATAAATCATATCTTTAAAATAATAATAAAAAAATTTACACCTTGTCCTATATCCTGTTAGTATTTTCATAATATGGCCATGATTGAAAAAGCAAGCATTTACAATTTTTTTGATAAAGACTTTTTATGCCAGGAATGGATTAATTGTCAACAAAATTTTATATTAATCAGGCTGATGTAAATCTTATTTTGGTAACATCATATCATTAACAAATTTATTTTGGAAATAGATAAAAATATTGCCCCTTGATAATAAATCTTTTTCTTTCTTTGATGCAAACAGCTAGAACACCTTTTTCTTTTTTTGATATTCTAAGACAAAGAAAATGGTTAATCTTCAGATTAATAAATTAGGACATTATAATAATAAATTAAAATTTTTTTTAAAGTTCAGCAATCTCTGTCCAAGTATTTACAACAATACTTGAAAGTTCCTTTACAAAACAGAACACATTTTCTTTTCACATTAAGCATACTGGGTATCTGTGTCTTTCACAACAAGCATTTTTAAAAGAAAAAAATCAATGCACAAATGGGTAATTAGTATAAAAGTGCTAAGAGCTGTTTGAAAAGTTAACACTATAGTATACAGTCAGTTATATTTGAGGCAAACTACAACAAACTTCCAGCTTATTTATGGACAATATTCCAGTAGTTGTTTCAAACAGTTGTTTGAAGAAAAAAAAAAAAATCCAGGAGCTGATTAGTGATGCAGATAAACTGCCATCAGTGTTTCTGGCCAGTGGAGCGAATTGAAAACCAACTGAAAGCAAATCCAAATGAGTCAGGAGATTTACTAAAGGAAGACCTTCTCCACAGCAGGTGTGATGGCACGGCCCAAGGCGTGTACGTACACACTCGCCCACACACACACCTTTCTTCCCGATTAAACTGCAGGTAGAACGAGATCTCATGTTATTCAAAAATTTGTAAGTGATCAAAAGTATTGATATGGAATGCCTGTTTGTCTTTGTTCTGGTTAAAAATCTCATAAAAATACATTCAACAGGAAAACATAAATTGTATGTGTATAAATATATATGTATATATTATATACACACGCACACAAATACTTTTTTTTTTGAAGCAAAAGATAGTTACATAAATATTCCTATAATTGCTAAAGTTTAAAGAGGCATATTTTTTTTGAGCTTCAACAAAGGTGCTTGAATAATATACAATTAAAATGAAGTAGTTTTCTATTTTGTAGAATCAGTATATAATAAGGAAAAAAAAATCCCCAATCAGTCTTTTTAAAAAGAAAAGTTTCTTCTTAAGCTAGAGCTTCAACAAAAACTGTGAACAACCAACAATCAAACAGAATGAAGCAACAGCAAACAATGAAGCGTAGCCCTGGAAATACCTGGCGACCTCCACCCCCCTCCGTGCCGCGCGGTCCTGGGAACAGCTCAGTGCTCACGCCAAGAAATGACTTTGGGTCCTGTTTACCTGCCGACTCTGCTAGGAACTGGCTGATTGGCTTGGAAGAAAACGAAAGCAGCAAAAAGTCTAACTGTAGATATCCTGAACAACCCGCTTCCCGGAAATGTGGTCCTCACATCTCCCTCGCCGCCCACGGCAGCTGTGATTAGAGGGAAGGAACTGTGGCTTTAGACCTGGGATGGCTATTGGAAGGTTCTGCCGCGCTCTCTGTGCTGCTAAGGTGGCTGCAGCGGCGGGATCACAAGGCCTTTGGCTTCCTGCTCACTCGGGCCCGAGCGCCGCAACCCCGCAGGCTCCAGAGCAACAGGAAGAGCATCCGCTGGGCCCCTGAACTGCTGCTGCTTCATGGGACTCTCCCCGAGCCAAGCTGACCAATGTCTTCCCAACACCACCCTCCCACCCACTTCCCCAGCCAAACTCGACTGTCCCCGCCCCCAAATATCTCTACCGCTATATTACAAGCAAATATGTCTTAGCAACTTGGAAAACTTTGGTTCTAAGAAAACACTTGGTCAGTCATCTTGAGGAAAAGTGGGAATGCTTGTTCTGCACACTGCCGCCGACAGAGCCCATCCCAGTTAGTTCTTAGCGCTGTACATCAAGTCACCATCCAACACAACCCACTAAGCAAGTGCACAAATTCTAGTTTACTTTTAAGAGCAGATTGAGTCGCTTCTGGCTTCTACCACCTCATCCGACTTGCCTCCCTTCACACCGTCTGGTAGAACTTGTCTGCCTGTAGATGGTTCTGTTTCTGCATGCTGTAGAAGCCGCTGAACCTGGCGTCCGGCTCCGCAATCCTGAGCATCCTCTGGGCACTGTCCCCCTGGGCGCGGGGTCCTTTCTTGGAGTCCACAGATACCAGCTGATTGCTTAAGGAAGAAGGCTATGCAGTGCGGGAAAGAAAAACCGCAAAGAATCAGCTGCTTTACAGATCCCACACTGACACAAATTTAGTCCCTAATTCAAGTGGGATAACAGCTTCACAGTAAGTACGCTGACGGGCGGACTCTCCGTGGAGCTTACATCTGTTCTGGTGCCAACTGCCGCTTCATGAGGGTACTGACTGACAAACTGTCTTTACAGGTGAAACGTCAATAAGTTATGCCAAATGGAGTGGGTGAAGGAATTGAGGGGAATGGGGGAACTGGTGAAGTGAGTGACATGACTATTTTCAAATCCTCGAAGGGCAGACTAGTACTTCAGAGGGTTGGAGAATGAGTGGAAGTTACGACAGGCAGAGACCATTCTGAAGCGCTCAGGCTGTACAACAGCCTGTGTCAGCCCCTCCACACCCTGTGGGGGCGGGGCTCCTTTCCCAGCACTGCAGAGGGGACTGTGCCTGCTCAGTCCCTGCCCCGTGTCCTGACACAGCATGTGCCCAGCGCATTTTTGTCTAAAGAAAATCGGAGGCAGGATAACCATCTAATAGACTTCACTGGGAGGGGTTATCTAGATGGTAAGTTGGATAAAATAGTTATTCAAGGCTGCTTTAAATTCTTAAGGTTGTCTGATTTTTTTTTCTTAGGAAAAAACTAAATGTAACAGGTAGAATCAAGGTTGGAAAGCATTACAATTTATTTCCTTTAATGAAAACGAATTGTCTTGCCTTTTAAAATAGGCAGATTTGACAACAAATACAGGGTGTCCTCAGAAAATGTATACACACACTAATTATAAAGGCAGTGTTTATTAAAATACGTTTCATTTTCAAAACTGAGCTATCGGCTGTTAACATGTGCATACATTTCTTGGGGACACTTTGTATACTCTTTCTCCCTCAATATGAAATCTGTCTCTCTCCCTTGTCTAGTATTACTTCACGCAATCTCTTCATCTCTCGCTCCCTTTCCCTCTCTGCTCGCCTCAGACACGTCTCTCTGACCTTTGACTTCTGTATATCCCATAATCGCTAGCTCTCTTCCCGGCTCTCCTATCACCCCCTCCCTTGATGATTTCTCTCCCATTTCTAAGTTGATAGATCACTGAGAAACACCAGGTGATCAGCTTTTAATTCCTTATGTAAGTACTTAGGGATCAATCCAGGAGGTTGGGCCAGTACCAGATATCTGATTGCTACAGCTTGATATGCACGTGAGGCCACGGAGAGCAAAGTAAAAATTTCACTGGCTGAACAATTCAAGGAAGTAATAAGCATGCAAGCTTTCCTAGTTTGACCACTCAAGAGGCTGAAACGTTCTCAGGACGATACCTTCGTTGGCGTTCGATACCAGCAAAGCAGGGGTATCCACTGTTTCTTCTGGTTGATGAGCAGGAATGCTATGATAATGGAGAGGCCTATCACGACGGGAACCACGACCGCGGCTATGCTGTCCAGTGAGGAGTCTTCCGCTGGGTGCCGCCTGTTATTATCTCCGTAATCTACCTTGAGATGACCCACATCTAAGAAAAATAAAAGGATTACAAGATTTATTATCTACACCGGAATTTTTAAGGATTATTTTAATTACATTGCAGACAGAAATCAGCAACTTGGTTTTCCGGCTAAAACATGATTCAGGTCTAGTGTTGATCTGCAGAGTTCTTAGGGATGGATGTAAAAAATACTCAGGTGAGGAGGTTAATAATTGGGCATGATGATGCTGTTCTAGCTAGTCAAGAAAATTCTTATCTAGACTTTAAGAAGTGACAAAAATTCAACTACTGAAAGTATTTTAATTTATTGGCTTCTAACATTTTAAAGGAAACATATTAGCTCTGTTTACTTGCAAGTAGGAGATTAGACAATATATATTCTTGGGCTTGGTAGGGAAATAGCTAAGACCAATTACTAAAGTATTAGTAAAAATTAAGCTAGAACCAAGAGCTTGGTGTTTTGATCAGTATTCTGGTTTACTGAGCTCTGAGCAAGAATACCTTTTCATAAATTTGCTGAAAAGTCACCAGGCCTGTTAGATCATTTTCCTGCCTTGTTATTAATGTACTGCACAGGGGACAATTGCTCGTTTTGCTTATATGCATGAAAGTCTTTCTGCTCCTTTTAATCATCCTCCTTGCAATGAATACTGCAGACAGAGATAACAGGAAGTTTTCTTTTGTTTCAAATAAACCACTGTAATCAGTTTGTCTAAATGCATCAAAGACCAGGTTAGAGCAAGATGCAGGACACAATCAGAAGGAGTTGCCCCTAAAATGTTCTAGAAACTCAGCTCACGAAGTAGCACATCTTTGTGATATTCAGTGTTTAAAAATCCATTTTTATGAATATGCTTCTTTGTGTATGTGGGGGATAGGAGGAAGAGAATTTTAGCCAGCGTAGGAGAAAAAAGGAACATTTATCAGCATCAAGAACAATGCCAACGGTAAAAGTAACATCGATGAACTCATGTTTTAAATACACAATGAATAAAAGGAATGAATTTTTGGCTTACCACATTTCAAATGATACTGGAAATTATTTTAGGAATATCTGTCACACAAGATTTTTAAAAAGTAAACTAAGGAAATCTTGGTGAAAGGAACATGAAACTTCAACTAGGGTCTGTTTATAAAATTCAGTCCTTAAGTTCTGTTCACATGCTAGCAGCAGGCCATAAAATTTAGCTTTGAGCCTTCCTAGCAGCCAAAGCAAAATGGAAATAAAGTATCATTAAGATTCATAATATCTTTAAGATTCAAACCAATCTGTTGCTTAGAAGAAGCATAAAATTCCCTGCTACTGACACATGAGGATCTATGTAGACCATAGGAGAAATTTTCTCAACATATTACAGTGAATAAGGCTGTTTTTATGACCAAAGCCCAGCACCTAGAACAGGATGTGGCACGGACTAAGCACTAGTATCTACTGACTGAGCGAGTATAAACATAATGGTAAAGCACCTCTCAGAACAAGTACACCGGGAGCCAATCACCGTGTCCAGGAGGCTTGCTCTCAGCATAACTTAGAATATCTACTAGTAGAGTAACAGACCATTAATCTCTCAAGCAATAAATACTGCTTCTTTCAAAACCTATCATAAAAATTGTATAGCAAGGATTTTGAAAATGTCCTTGGAGTAGACAGGAGACAGTACTGAGTTGTAGCTAAGAGCAAGTGTATACTATTTGGATCCAGGGATCTGCTTTTACAGAGAAGGCAATATTGACAGAAACGCTGCCTTGCTTTCCCACTTTACTGAGAGACAGAGTAACATCTCTCACACAGCTGAAAGGACAGAGCAAGGAAAGTATGGAGCATGGAATAAACCTGGCGAGTGGGACAGTCAACATGTAATACACCGAACTGTCGGAGTGAAAACGACCCAGAAGGAGAGGGTAACCTAATGCATGTAAACGCTCAGTACGGAACCCACGGGGACAGTGAATAATTTATAAGTCTATTCACACATGTAAATATCAGTGAGGGCTTGGAAATTCCACCTGGGCCAGGAACATACTCTGTTCCATCATCACTAAGTCTCTGAACATGTGGGGCCAGAAGGAGGCGGTTTACCCAGTGGCCTGCAGACTTTATTATTCGGGTGTCAGACGTGTTACAGCCAAGCAGGCCTTCTCTAGAGAAGTTATCTGAAGGCAGTTTTAAAAATGCAACAAGCCTGGCAGGAGTGGCTCAGCTGGTTGTACTAAAAGGTTGCCAGTTCGGTTTCTTCAGGGCACATACCTGGTTTGCAGGTTCGATCCCTGGTCGGGGCACGTACAGAAGGCAACCGATGGATGTTTCTCTCTCTCATCGATGTCTCTCTCCTCCTCTCCCTTCCTCTAAGCATGTCCTCAGGTGAAGATTAAAAACAAATTTAAAGTAGATGCTACCTAAGACTAGACGGGTACCAGCGGACTCTGGCACTTACCTCTGCGGAGATGGACAATGTCATTTTCACTAGGAGTGGGCCGCCTGGGAACCTGCACGTCAGTCTCGCCACGACGATTTACCTTCTCAATGGGCACATTGGTTGGTTCCGGGACATACATTTCTGAAAGACGGGACATTTTTCATAAGAGACGGCAGAGGGGCTACTATTGTTAACTGTTGTTTCCTCAGTCCAAGTGGATGGTGCATCCAGTTCAACACAACATGTGGGGACGTGAGAGACCCAGTTTCTGCACTGACATTACTGCTGGAGAGTCCCTGCTTTGCAGGGGTGGGAAGCATGTCTTAAAACCATTGGAAAGGAGGAAAAAGGGTTTTCTCTGTCAGGGTCAGACACTCTGCTTTTCATGGCAGATGGTGTTGACTATGGTTTTGGGCAAGCATTGGATTGGCTGAAAAGGAAGGATTGCTTTTACTTTCCATCAGCTAAATACTACACTCGAATTAACTGTTGCTCTTTAATCCACGAGTGCTGAATCATTTACATGTCACAGGAAGTGAAAAAATGAAAGCTTTTTCCACTCTTTATGCATTTCTTAGCCATTTTCCCCCAAACTCTCCCCCTCAATGGGAAGGCCCTGCTGTCTCGTTTAAGTCTTAAACGTCTGCGTGTTACCACTGGAACCAGGGTCTTCGGTAAATGCATTTCCGTCATATCAACACTTTGATCAATGGCATACTACAAACAAAACTTTCTGAGAACATTCTTGCTCCCAAATATCAAGTCTTTTTTCTTTTTTTAAGTCAAAGGAGCCAGTGAAAAAAGTCAAAGCTTACCTTGGCTCCTACAAATATATTTATATATCCTAACCCCATCTGGCTAACAACCACCAGCACAACTTTCTAAAAAAATAATCCTTAAGAACCTCTATTTTCAAAACGCAACGATAAAAGTCCCACTTCATCATGTATGTCCTCTTATAATAAGGTTATTCAGCATTGGTAATACTAAATACTAATAGCCTAATTTGGTCCCAGTATAAAATACATAAAATACTAAAAGTTAATAATCCTCTCTGCTGAGTGATCACTGTCTATCCCAAAGTTACCGGCTTTCAGGAAGTAAACCCTAAGATGAAGCTGGGAAGGAAAAGTGACAGAGAAGACAGCATCTGCTAAGCTTCCACGGGGAGTTTACCGAGTGCCCGCCAGGGAGATGCACACTGAGCGGTTAGAAGCAAACTGCCCGCGGCTACCCGTCAGGGAACTGCAGAGCTCCACTGTCCCTGAGAACCAAGTCCCTGTGGCCTCCATCCCGACTCCCGCTCTCTTCCTTAAATTATCAGGCCTCAGACATGGCAGGGCCTAGCTACTCATCCTTTCCAGAGGTTCAATGGGCCCTTGAAAACTCTAGAAATTAAGACGAGACTTTACTGAAAATGTCACCATTTACAGAAGCCGGGGACTCAAACTTGTCTGTCTTATCTGAATCATCCAAAGAGCTTAGACACTGTGCTCATTCTCTCTGGTCCTGGGCTGGGTGTGTTGGGGAACAGTGTTTAGCCCGATGTGGTGTGAATATCCTGGAGGGATTTGGGGAGAAAGTGAACCTGACATTTACATGGCATGTTTAAGTGGCACTGCATCCCCCTGAGCCCTCCCCTGCCTGGGCCAGCACAGCCTTGAACCTTCCTATCCCGGCAGGACCAGCCTGCCCTGCTTCTGCGGCCTCGGCGGAAAGGCCTAAGGTGAGAGCTACTGCACAGACCTGGGGGTGCCCACAGCGGAGAGCAGGAGGCTCTGCAGAGGCCCCGGGCTGGGACCAGGTGCGTTTCACCTCGGGTTTTCCTGAGTGAGAAGCACCTTTGAAATTCTGCCTCCACCTGTGGATGTGAAGGGAAAGCCTGCCAACAAGAGAGACGGCTGTGTGCGTTCTCTTCCCACAGGTGCTGAGAAAGGCTCTACCTGGCAAAGGCAAGGAGAGGTAGGGAGAACTGCCGGGGATGAAGCAGGAGGAGGTCCTCTTGACGGACTATCTCACCGTGTCCAACACGTGTTTCCTGAGCACGTCCTCTGAGGGAGGCAGTGGGCTGCGCCTGGGGGCACGGCTGTGATCAAGGCCAGCCCTGCCCTCCGGCCTCCCAGCCCCACAGCAGCTCTGACCGCCATCCGAGCTCCCGGGGCCTCTGCATCAGTCTGCCCACTGAACTCATTCCGCTCTGATTAAAGCCTAGTCACAGCCCTTTTCTATTTTAATCACAAAATCCTTAAAGCTCTAGTTTAGGGCCCTCAAGTCGAAGGAGAGAGGGTCCTTTCCCTTTAATGCAAACTTAAGCAGGAAACTGCCTCTGAGCAGTTTGGCCAAAAAGGATGTATTTTTCAGGAAAAACAAACTGGAGAAACAAGAAGTGGGAATGCTGCTGCGTTTCCATGCCCAGACCTCAGCCTTCCCTGGCCAGGGCTGCATTCAACCACCTGTAACATGTCACCCTCCTGGCATTTACCACACGAGCCCTTCCTAACTGCCGGCCTTGTCAGGGGACAGGCCTCCCAGGTCCCGGGCACAGGGTCACAATTATGAATTACTCCTGCGGTCGGTCAGATCTGATCTGAACTTAAGAGGAACCCAAGACGACTTACCAGGGGTGTGTGCTACATTCAGAGGCACCTGACCAGCTGTGAGAGCCACCTTCCTTAACATGTCCTCTTCTGGACCACCTGGGGCTCCCGAGCTGGATATGCTCCCAGCTGAGGGCGCCACTTTTTGGAGCTGGAGCCTGAAGTCCATGCCCAGGTTTCCTGCTAACTGGCTGCATGACCCGACAGGTCACTGAACTCTTCTGTGAGGTGGGACAAGTATAACCAGCTGACCAGCTCACAGGTGTTGTACTTATACCCAAAGCTGGCAGTGGGGCCAAGTGCTTTGTAAAGGGTGAGGCTAGCTGATACGTTCAGAGATCAAAGCAAGGTAGTGGGGGCTCTCCAGACGAGCATGGAAGCCCGCAGGCTCAGGGAGGGGCAGATCATGGCGTGCGGGGGAGAGCAGGGCAGGAGCCCGGCCTTCCTGGCAGGCGACAGATCAAACGTCAAGTGGCAACAGCTTGACTGCTGGCAAAGTGTGCAGAGCGGTCAGATGGAGAAGTGACTCCTCAACAGTATCAGGTGCAGAAAGGAGAGTTACAGAGATTAAATCTCAATCCAACAGTGATTCCTCACTGAGAAGCCACTGGGGAAATCTGCGCTAATGAACACGGATGTTCGCAGTATCTGCAGCCTCTCCTTCATTAAACCCACCCCCGTCACCTGGATCCGGGTCCTCACCGTCGCACACCTGGGATGTCTGCACTGCGAGCTGAGCGGCCCGGCCTTGGCCTGTCCCTGCTGCACACACCCTGCTGGGCGCCCCAAGCACGTCTGCCACCATGTCATGCATCTGCTCACAAACGAGCCTCCCCACCAACGCCTCAGGGCACGCTCTTCACCCGACGTGAAGGCTCTGAAAGGCTTGGCCGTAGCTGTGGTTGGTCCTTCGCTCCTGCCCCCAGAACTCTTGTCCAGGGCATGAGGCCTTGGCCTTCCCATGTCAGGGTCTTTGGTCAGATCACCCTTCACGGTCTAGCTCAGGCCCTTCTCCTCTGACAGCCAGCCTCCAAGGCCACTGTACTCACAGGAAAACCTGCCGTGGTCTGGAACAACCACGGTCTCCAACGCACCCCTTCTCCTCCTCTCTTGAAGGCACTCATTAGACTTGCCCGCACCACTGCACCGAAAGGCCTCTGCGAGGGACTGAGTGTTACACCTGGGGGCTCCCCTCCTTCCTCTCGGCCCTGCGGCTCTTCTGGGTCTCTCTGTAAACGTGGCCTTAGCAGGCGGGTGCTCCCTGGCCCTCCCACGTGAACCAACACCTGCCCTCCTCCCTGCCCGCCACTCGCTGTGCTTTCTCCGCAGCCTGGTCCGCATCCGCGTGCTGTCTATCCCCTGGCACGCGCTGGCTGCCATCTCTCCCTACGGCGGCCAGGCTCCGTGAGCACGGGGCGGGTCGCTGCTGTGCCCAGTGCCCACACAGTGCGTGCGCACAGCAGGTCCTGACAAATCTTTGCAGAATAAATATGGTTGTTTCACCATTTATATCACAAAGCGCACATTCCTAAGAAAACTTAAGAAACCTGGGAAACAAAGGTGACACATACTAGGCAAAACAACGCCAATGAGAAATACAAGCCTTTCCTCATTCTCACTGAAAACACGTAAGGATTTCATATCCCCCCCCGCTGAGCGATGGCACCTCACAGCAGGGAACCCTGACTCAATCTGTACCTTAAGGCCACTGAGACGCCAACATGCCAAGTACCCGGCAGACGGCCCTGAAAGGGTGTGGCCTCCTGACCTGGCAGAATATCCCATCCTCCTTGGGGGACAAAGGGACCTTCTTAGAGGCGCTCCGTGAGGGCTGGTCTGCACAGCTCAACAACAGTGACGTGGGCAGGACTCGGTGAAACGGGTCCACGGCTCCCATTTCACACTGCACAGCATATGCCCCCTCGGTGGGTGTGACTCATGGCCCTCTGGGTGGCACGGAGCAAGATTCTCTAATAAAACTAAGAACACACGAGACTCGTGGCGGAGATGCTGAGGCTCCTGACTCGCCCGGACCGCACGGGCCCTGGTGAGCCCGCTCTTGGGTCTGTGTGGTCAGCACTGCCCGAGGCTGTCCTGCCGGGGGCGCAGGTCCCACTGCTGGGACCAGGGCAGAGGGGGGAGGAGCGGTTTTTATCCAGGAGACACAGGCATGCGACTAGCAGGAGGGTTGGGCAGCTGTGGGGGCTTAGGTCTGAAACTGGAAGGTTAACTGAAGGGTGGGAGGGGTGGGGGGGGAAGACAGGCACGGGGTTGCACACAAGGACTCACGGATGGGGCGGAGCCTCGGGGTCTGCTCAGGTTTCATCTGCAATCAGTTTACCAGAAGAGTGGCAGGACGAGGGCGTAGTTACCTGGGCATATTGGGCAGCAGCTGCCTTCCACGTTGATGGGCTCCACGCAGGGCAGCGGCGGGCAGCTGACGGTGGAGCAGAGGGTCTGGCCCTGCAGGCAGTAGCAGTGCGTGCAGCTGTCTATGTCCCAGCGCTCCTCGTCGGCGTAGGCCTTCCCGCCGAAGTGGCACACCACCCTCTTCGCGATGCTGTCTTCTAGGGGCAAGAACAGGGCACTGTGGAGTGGCTTGAGGTGACAAAGCACGGTTCTTATTATACCCAAGGGGAACCGCTCCGTACAATCGCAACAGGCTTTAGGAGTTCCAGAATCCGGGAACTTTTGCTCCCCCAGAACCCTTCTGCCTCCCCTCTGCCTAGGAGACTCATGTGACCAAGGGCCACTGCGGCTATGGCACGGTGGTCACGATTACAACCGGCTGGGAATGACACCGCCTGGGGAGGGGTCACCAGACTGTCATCACAAAGCATACACAGTCCATCACAGTATGGCTGTTGAACATGCCACACAGAAAAACTGATATAGAAGTAGGTAAAGACACATGCAGAGGTTTTATTCTATCTGGAAAGATTTTTTTAAAAGTCCAGCTAAGTATGTTTATGGAGCTAATTAAAGGAATTCCCACTTTTCGTTAATCTTTTTTGTAGATAGTTCAGGGGAGTAGTAAGGAATGGACTGGCGTGTCAGAGCGAACTAGCAGGGTCCCCGGCTCTCCCAGACGGGACTCCTCCATCCCCAGGGATGCCGATGGCATTGTCCTCAGCAGAGAGATTTACTTTAAAAACCACCTCGTTCATTTCAATCCATTTTTCAGTAATGTATGGTTTTTGAGAACATTATATTTTTAAGAGCTATTTTTATGTACGAGAACTTACAGCTTAAAACATTCTGCTCCTCCTTTTTCCCTCCATTTCCCTGGCCGTTATCCCTCCCCCGCTTTCCTTCAAAAAGTTCCCTTCTCTGACGCAACGCCTTCTCCTGGTTTCCTGAACTCACTTCCTGGTGGTCACGCTGCCCTAGAGCTCGGGCACCACCGTGGCTCAGCGAGGCCCAGGGAGCAGCAGAGCGGAGATGGCAAATCGCCGGGGGAACAATCGCCGGGGGAACACAGGGCAGGCAGGCCAGTGACTGGGTGACACCTCAGAACCTGGGGAAGTTTATGCTCAGATTCTAGGGGCCCTTCCATCACCACTGGTCACCAGAAAACGGAAAACTACAGGAGTCGGGAATGAAGCTCCTTAGGAGAGGAGTGTGTCCAGGGCTCAGGGTTCTTTCCAGAGGCCTCTGGGAAGCTCTCGCAGGGATAATGTTCACCACCCAGACAAAGCACCGAGCCCAGGGTGCTTGAGGGTGCACCGAGAGCCGTGCCCGCGTGGGTCAGGAGCCGCCTCCTCCCAGCAGCCCAGACCCTGCAGCAGAGCGCCAGGTGGCGGGAAGCCCCTCTCTGCAGCCCACGCTCAGAGCTCCGCCTTTGCTGGGGGAGGGGGGGGAGGGTCCCAGATGGACATGCTCACAGATCTGTCCTCGGTGCCAGCACCCTGTTCTTGCCAATGACTCTAGCACAGGCGGCTGCTTAGGCGGCACAGACAATGCCCTGTGTTTCTGTAGACGCATGTCTCAGTCCCTCAGTGAGAGCGCAGGAGGGAATCTACCCCAAGTGTTCAAATGCGTACACTCTGTTTCTCAACACTTCCCATGTCCCTCTCATACGACTCCTTAAGGTTCAACAAGGGAGATCAAGTAATCACAGAAAGTTCTAGTTATCAGCAGAAGTCTTTCCCAATATCTATTAAAGACATTTTACTGTATTCATAAATGTTCCACCAAAGGCTTTCTGGTGCCCTGAATGTTCAGTTTGAAAACTCATTTGGAGGCTTTCAAACCAAATTCATGACAGAAGTGTTTGCTAACACAGAGTCCTTCGAGGAGGCAACTTCATCCAGCTGTCCACAGCGTACGTGCCAAATGGCCGAGTCAAACCAATTAATGAACCTAATTCTAGTAATACTCTGACCGCCAGCCAACATTTCATTGAGGGCATTTGATGCACCATCAAATCTAGAGTCTTGTAAGCAGAGAATTCTTTCTGGAAGAAAGCACTTCTTCTTAAAGCACCATTGCTGATTTTATGCAGAGCTCAGGGGACCACAAGCTCTATGAACCCCAGGGCCAGCATTCTCAGAGCTGACCTCCTTAAAGACTGGAGGTCGGCGGAGGCAGGTGGCCGACAAGAGAGACACCAGATGGCTCTGAAAGAGGATGTAGGTGCCAAGTCCTGCAGGAGAGAACTGGCATCTGCTAAGCACCCATGGTGCCAGGCGTTGGGCCGAGAGCTGCACCTGGGTCAGCCTCATGGGACGGTGAAGCAGGCTGTGCATCCCACTCCAGGGAACCAGGTGTACCGGGGGCAGTGACTTAATGCAGCACAGCCAGTGAGCAGCGGAACCTGCACATACCCGGCTCCATCCGACCGCGAGGCCCACATGCTCAGCATGGACGCTACCTAAGGCTCCTTTCCTTCCCTTCCCCTTCACGTGGTCTCCAATGTGCCTGGGCCTCGCCGGCAAAGTGGACAACTGTTTGGCTACCCGGCATGTTCAGGGGAAGGCCAAGCCAGAGCCACTGCACTGAATTTTCAAGTAAAATGAATGGAGGATTCTTAATTTTGGCAAAACCCTGAAGATACTTCATCTTCTCCAGGGTGGCTCCTACATGGTCCATTTTAGATTATAGTTAATGAGATTTAGGTTAATAAGGTTTTATAGAACGATGTCCACCTCTGACTACATTTCACCTGAAAGGCTAAGGTCGAAACGGAGGCCTGGACACACGGAAAGGATGTCGGCCAACTGAGCATCGTGGTGCGCCCTCGTCCCCCCCCCCCCCCCCATGCGTTTCTTTCCTGGATGTACCACCTCCTTCCACGGCTCGTCTGAGTTTACCCAAGCAAGCGGCCAGGAAGCTTTAGGGGCTACCTCGTGTACAGGCGACACGGTGGCTTCTATGCAATTTGAGGTCTAAATAATAAATGAATAAAGATACCGTCGTTTTTGGGGGCGGGGGGGACAGCAGAGTCTAATGCAGTGGTTCTCAACCTTCTGGCCCTTTAAATACAGTTCCTCATGTTGTGACCCAACCATAAAATTATTTTCGTTGCTACTTCATCACTGTAATGTTGCTACTGTTATGAATCCTAATGTAAATATCTGATACGCAGGATGGTCTTAGGCGACCCCTGTGAAAGGGTTGTTCGACCGCCAAAGGGGTCACGACCCACAGGTTGAGAACCGCTGGCCTAATGGAAAGCACATATAAAAGCATTTTAAGCACTCGGGCTGGAGAGGGTGTAGAAATAGAGACACAGGAATAGCGACTAAAAGTAATTGGTTTCTATTTGGCTATCGAGTGAGCTGTGCCATTGAACGCTGTTATATTTATCACTCCAACTGGTCTGCTTACACGGACAACGGCGTGAGCTTTATTCTTTAATACCTAATAATAACCCTAACTTCCCCCGGCTGAGTGCCAGCTATGTCCTGGGCACCGTGCTGAGCAGCTCACATGGGCCAATTCCATTTGATCTCATCAGCCTCAGGGACAGGGTGTTAGTCCAATCCCACACAAAACCGAGGGGCAGGGAGATGACATCACGTGCCCAAGCTGCAGGGCTGGGAAGTGGCAGGGCGGGCCGGGCACCGAAGCAGGATGACCTCAGGACGGCCCCACTCCCGGCGGGAACCCGGACCACACAACAACTACTGTTAGGTTTCCCACCGCTCGTATCTGTTGGATCTTAAGGTCTTTGTCTTCAAAGGTACATTACCCTTCAGCTGACCGCACCACACACCTGGCCCAGGTGTGTCAGGGAATGGAGACCAGCAAGGGGCCACCTCGGACCCACGGTCCTTCTGGGCCAATCTCCAGTTACTCTATTTAAGACCCTTTATCTCCGAGGAAGAGGAGAATGTTTCTGGGAAACGAGGTGTGACACCAATAATACGGCTTATTTTTAAAACGAACACTGCTGTTTGTCTGCTTGCAGTTACATATCCAATCAAGTGTGGCCCTCTTCTGTGCAGTCACTGTGGGGGGTTACAGACATAGCCCACGGCGCGCCCTTGCCTCGCACAGCTTCGGCAAAGCAGCGACGTTACCTTGCATTGCCTGTGACTACAGTAAGAACATGTATGTCTTACTGTGGTGGAGTTCGGAGAATTCAGCGTGGGTTGTTTTTTTTTTCTTTCATTTTCCTCGATTCTGCTTGATACCAAAGAGGATGAAAAAGTGGCAAGGCCTTGAGATGTTAACTCCTTTCAAGCCGACGTCCCACCTGTTCAAACTTCTCTCTCCAAGATAAGATAAGAAGCCCTAACAGGCTGTCAGCTGGACTCTGCTTCTCCTCTCGAGCTGTGTCACTACCGGCACTCTAACCCTAATGAACACCTGGGAAAACCCAGAACCGAGAAATGCGGTGCTTTCTTCCTCTAGAAAGGTCCCAGTCAGGCCTCCAGGAGGCACTGATGGGGCGGCCCAGGCTGCTCTGCATCGACCACGAGGAGGGACGTACCTTAGCCCTGGCAAGGAGAGCATCTCGAGCCCGCTCCGCTTCCTCCGTGGAGGAATAGAAAATCTATGCTCTGCTCAAATCATGTTAGAGTTGGGCTTTTCACTTCCGCCAGGGCACAGCGTTGGTGTATAAATACTCCAGGTCTAAATCGGGTTGTGTATGGCGGTGGTGGTCATGGAGTCAGTCTTGGTGTAGGAGTGACTTCCTGGGAGGAAGTCAGGCAGCTTTAGAAACGGCATCAGTTCTTTCAAATCTTCAGCGGACTATTTCGATCCCAATGGCCAAGAAAACTAAATGCAGCTCCCACTCTCAGAATAAGTCCCAGCTCAAAATAATCCCGCACTGGGCGGGGGTGGAGGGGGAGCTGGCTCATCCCACACATCGCCATGGAGAGCCTTCTGAGCACGTGGTCAGAGGTACCGAGGCCGGTGACGCCTCTGCCCTGAGGAGATGCTTCTAGACCAGGGGCTCCCTTTGTCCTGTGTGATGTGGAAATTGCAGGCCCTGCTAAATAACATTATACTTCAATTTGGTTTCTTAAGTTTGAGGCTCAAGGGACTAGAAGAAATCATTTAGGCAGGCATAAAATGGGACTGGGACCACTATGGGGAACATGAGATTAAGAAGAGGGGGTACAAAGAGCAGCCACCTCTCTCTAGGGACACAGTGACTGGGGCAAGAAGAGGGGAAGTACTTTTAAGAATTTTAGCTTATAAATGGAACAATGCACATTAAGGTGACCAAGCAGCCATGGCTATTCAAGCTAAGAGTGCGCAGGAGGCACACCACCAAAGCCTTTTTTAAAAACTAGAGGCCCAGTGCATGAAATTCGTGCACTCGGGGGTGGGGTGCGGGTGTGAGGTGTCCCTCAGCCCAGCCTGCGCCCTCTCACAGTCCGGGAGCCCTTGGGGGATGTCTGACTGACAGCTTAGGCCTGCTCCTTACAGCAGTCAGACATCCTTAGTGCTGCTGCGGAGGCGGGAGAGGCTCCTGCCACCATCGCTGTGCTCGCCAGCCATGGGCCCGGCTTCTGGCTGAGTGGTGCTCCTCTTGTGGGAGCACACTGACCACCAGGGGACAGGTCCTGCGTTGAGTGTCTGCCCCCTGGTGGTCAGTGTGCATCATAGCGACTGGTCGTTCTGCCATTTGGTCGATTTGCATATTAGCCTTTTATTATATGGGATATCCTCGTCCTTCACACACTCGTCACTGGGATGCTCTGTCCAGGCCTTTCTCCTGCAGAAAAGCAGCAGGTGCTCTATTTAACGTGGGAAACCAGACTGTGCCTGATGCCTGTCACTCACAGCTGCGGCACCCGGTGTCCGGGGAGCTGTGACTATCCACATGGCGCTTGCCGCTCACCAAGTTGTTCACCGTGTGGATGACTAACTTTCACAGCACGTTCACGAAGCACAGGACACAGGACACAGGACAGCATTATTATTCCCATCTTCCAGGTGAGGAAGCCGAGTCAGGTCACTGACGTGTAGCCAGAATGTGCCCGAGGTGAGCTTATAATCCTTTGGCTCCAAAGTAAGTTCCCTTTCCAACACAGGTTATTCATCTTAAGAAAACATGTTGGGGACACAGCTCTGAAGACTCTTCCAATGGATATGCCAGTAGAACACCACCATGGCTTGAAAATGTACTACATGCAATTCCATGGGTTGTGTTGTTAGGAATGCAATTAAATAGTATTTACTAGGTTTGATTCCTGGGCTGAATTAAATACCCAATGATCAACAGGTGTTCCAGAGAGACACTAGATATATTTATCTCCAGAAAAAGAGACCTAAACAAATAAACAAATCTAAGCAGAAATGAGTGCTGCACAACAGACTGGAGAGCGAGGGCAGACGCTGCCTCTTTCAAGGAGAAATATTATCAATCATTTGCTAGTTGAAGATCACGATGGTATTATAAGCAATTAGACAAAGCCGTTCACTTCACGAAATTAATCCTCAATCCTATTAATTATGCCCGTGTTACACATTCTACCGAATTAGCACACATAATACGAGGCCTTCACACATCAGAGGGAGGCATTATCACTGCACATTAGCGACTTGATAATTTAGCTGAAAGGAACACAAAACTCATAATTACTCTGCTTTTAAAGGGATCGCCACTTTTCTCTTAGGGAAGAAAGAGAAGGAATACCTCACAGGGTGACAGCAAGCATGCTTTTGTGTAGGGGTTTTATCACCAAAGTCAGACTAAAGGCAGGTTTGAGGGGTTTAGAGATCTCTGGTTGACTAATTAGGGAGACCATTCACCCACGGAGGAGCTGTGCAGCCATGGGAGGCCAGCAAGCGGGGAGGGGCAGCACGCGAGACCCTGGGAGCAGCTTATCTGGGTTAGGAAGGAGCTGGGCTCAACCTGAGAAAGCCCAGGACAGGAGACAGTGCCAGGGCTGTCCCGGTGCCGCCTGGAGGAGCGATCGGGTGCCTTAAGACATGCCAAGGCACGGCTTCCCATCTCCTCCCTCTGCTGGGTGGCCTCTGAGGGCGGACACAGGCTCCGCCACCGCGGCATGGTAACTGCCTGCAGGTGTGCTAGTGCCGTGAGGCTCCGTGCCTTCCGTACAGAGGGAAGCTGCTAAGAGAACCAGCCTGGAGAGAGGGAGGGAGCAAACTGGAGTCAGAAAATCCCACACCACAGTCAGGAACTGAACTTGACTTGGCACGCTTGGACACCAGGAGCAAGGAAGGATCCAGGCTCACGTAACAAGGCGACTTGCAAAATAGGTCTGATGACTACAGAAGGGAATGCGTGACTATTGCAATAATAAAACAGTGTGTGAAGCATTAAGGTGAACGAGTGAACAGCAGCACACAGTGTGCTCAGCAAATGTTAAGTGTCCCCCAAGGTGTTCCCCTGAACATAAGCCACAGGTTTACGTGACAGTTACACCCGTGTCAGTAAGGAGCAGGGGCAGTTGTGGGGGGAGATGTAACAGACACAACATTCCCAGCACACAATTATGAGCATGTATGAACCACAATTTAGTGAAAGTGCTTGCAAGTGAACCTAAAATCAAAATCACAATTTGGACCAAAATGTTATTTTCCTCCCTACACCAAAGAAGAATGTACAGTCTAAATGATGCAGAAATTGAAATAGGAAATACAAAAGCAAAAAAAAAAAAAAAGAAAAAAAGCAAGGACACTATATTATGACTTGCAGGCATCTCATCGTATGTTTGAATTTGTTAAACTGGTTTTGTGAGAAAGAGAAGTGATTTACTATCGTCATTTAGAAACAAACTTACTAGCTGAGCAACTTACTAATGACAAATTTATCAATTAAGCAGCAAAACGCCACAGGAGCTTTTATCTAAACAAAATAATCTGAACAGAGGCAGGATTCACCGCTGGATTCTGCCCCGAAGGGATAGGCAATTCCCGGCGTCCTGGGCCCGTTTCCTGAGTGGGACCTCAGCGCCCTGGTGGATGCATGAACCCTTCCTTCAGGACCGACGCTCTCATGTTGAAATGGGGTGACACCGGCTGTCCCTCTGCCTCCTCCCACCCCTGGCCTGAACAGCAGCCTAGGCATGCCTCGTATTTAGACCTCACCCAAGGCAGTGCTATTTTCCGCAGGAATTTTGGTCAGCCCTTTGAAAAGGCCAGTGGCACTATGCCTTGGTATATTTTTGGCTCCACTTAGGAGCTACAAAGCTCATGCGAATTACAGCCGAACCCAAGGTCACCGTCATGAAAAGGTGGGGCAACCACACGACCCATCTGCTTGGGACACTCCTGGTCGACAGCTGTTGTCCCATCACACGTTATGAATAGACCCCCTTTCACTCTCAAAAGCACCGTGGTCTGAAGAACAAATGACAGAGATGGTCAACCTATTAAAAGAGAACCCAGCTTTCAAACATACATTGAAATACTCCCTGACCATGACGCAGAACATCCCTGAGAGCAGAAATTATGTTTTTGGAACATCTTTCCATCTCTTGCAGACCAACATGCAGAATAACACTCAGAGCAAGTGGCCCTCCACCCAGTGGCCTGAGGCCACAGCCACAGCCACGGAGAGGGAGCGGCCTGATGAGCTCGTGTCATGGCCCGAGCGTGACTCCTGGGCTCACCCGTGGGAACTGCTACAAAGCTCCGCGGCGAGATCTCTCCTCCTCAGATATCACCCCAAAACACGCAATGACTTGTCTCCAGAAAGCACACAAAAATCTCCAACCAGAGTGCACAAGCCTGCAATTACTGCAGCTCGCCTCCCTGTCCACCTGCTACTCGGAGTAGAGGGGCACCGCTGGATGGCCACACACCACCGTCTCCCACGTGACTTTATGAGCTTTCCTTGGTACAAAAGCAATAAAGGAGAGCGAGAGCCTTGGGAGCGAGGGCTGCGCCTCTATCACAGCTGCCAGCTGTCGGCGCATCGCCTCCTGGGCTCGGGCGCAGCACCTGGCTTGTGTCCGGGGGACTGGCTTTGGTATAGACGTCAGGGACTAATACGCGTGTGTCCTCTGCTCACGAGCTGTGTCCCCCTGGGTCACTGGAAGGTGAGGGCTGTCAGTTACCCAGGCCTCACTCTGTGTGCCTAGGCCCTGAGGATGGACAACTGTGCGGCTGAAATGGAACCAATGAAGTGTCAGCAAACAGAGGAGATACCGGGAGGTAAGTCGGTGTTTCGTAGGTAGTGACCTGAAGGCAGGGGCAAGCTTTATGCGGTAAGTGTGCTGCAAGGAGATGGGGGATTCCATGGGGAACACAAGGCCGCCGGGAACGACAGGGCAGAGAAAGACAGTTGGGGTCTTGGGAAGTCTGAAATGGCCAAGCAGCCCAATAGGACAGGCCAGTGCGGTACCATCAGGACATCCTGAGGCATGTGATTCCGAGTAACGCTTAGCTCGGGATCACATCTTCCACGTCTTCCCCGCCGGACATGACTACTCTGACTGTGTGGCACAGCAATCAGAAAACCAGATTTCACAAACATGAGCGGATCCAGGCACAGGGCCGTCGATGTAGACGCAGTGGCCCCGGCGGAGCCGAAGGACTCTGTCTCGGTCTTACCTATGCAGTAGGGACAGCACTGGCCCTTTCTCAGAACAGGTCTCTCACAGGATACTGCCGGGCAGGACTCGGAGAAGCAGCTGATGAGGCTGTTCATGCAGACGCAGCTGGTACAAACGTCAGGCTTCCAGGACTCGGCGGCCAGGAACATGGCCCCCTCCTCGTTCCTGCAGTAGCTGGGCTCGCTGTCGTTGCGGGAGGGCGAAGGCTGGAGAGGCGCGTCTGGAAAAACGAACAGGAGGTCAGCAGGGGAAGGGAGGTGCTGCAGGCCAGGCCACCCAGTGTCCCACGGGAAGCATGCTCAGTCATGCGCTTGTGTGCCACGGTCCTTAAAAATGTCACAGTCACGTCTGGCCGGCGTGGCCCAGTGGTTGAGCGTCAACCTATGAACCAGGAGGTCATGGTTCGATTCCTGGTCAGGGCATATGCCTGGGTTGCAGGAGGCAGTGGATCAAGGATTTTCTCTTATCACTGATTCTCTCTCTCTCCCTTTCTCTCTGAAATCAATAAAAATATACATTTTTAAAAATGTTAGTCATTAAACAGCAAATCTGATTCCACCAGGGTTTGAATTTTAAAACGAAGAGGCTCTGTTAGTGGCTTGCACAATACCCACTCTCCTTCCTTGGATTTTTGGGGGGTGGTTGAGGACTTGAGTCACAATGTAACTCGAACAGGACCATCCCTCTCCCTGCTTTCCCAGTTTCCCTTGCAACTGGGGGGAGGCGGGTGCCACGTCACCTGTTTGCGGCTAATATTAGTGACCTAGTGGCTAGTCAGAGGATTTCTGGGACAGCTTCCACTTCCTTAAGAGAAGGGCGGGTGCGATGCCTCTGCCATCCTTCCACATGTTCCTGCCTCGAACGCAAGTGTGTTACCTGCAGCTGTAACACCCTTATCCCACGTGTGAGAGAAGGGCCTCACGTCACTAAGACCCTGAGTTAATGCGAATAAACACCAGCCTCCAAACTTCCTGTAAAGCAAGCTCTGCCTACATCCATCCTACGCAACCAACAGCCACACAGGTTCTCACTGCACCTCCCCGAACACCTCTATGCAATATCCCCACGTGCACATTCGCGGCTGGAAGATGATGGGAGACCCACATCGCTCATCAGGATGCACCCCAGGGACGTCGTAAGCATCTTCCCCTAAAGACTGTGACCAGAAGGTTCCCAGATCCAGTTCCCGCTGGAAATGGACACCCGGAAAACCCTCTGGGTCCTGTCCACTGAAATTACGTGAAAACTGTAACTTCAAGCAGAAAAATGACTGGGATATAACAGGGGAAAATGTGTGAGTGAGAGTCCCAGACCAGAAATCTCACAATTCGCTGAAAGAGGAGAAAGCTCTTCTAACCACTGCTCGATTCGAGAGGCCCTGATGGTCTACCTATCAACCGTCTCCGAGAGCCACGTTTCTCAGTGGATACAGGGTCTGAACTTTAAAGAATTACCATGTGTTCCTGTCAATCAACATCAGGAACTCAGTGAGTGAGCAGCTCTGAATGTCACTCTCTCCTCGCACCCACCTCCCAGCAGCAAGTGTGATCTGACCACGAGCCCCCCAAGGCCGGAAGGAAGTCAGCAAACGAAACGGGCCCACACCTTCTCCTCTACATTTGTAACGTATCACCTACTCAGTCCTGAAGGCGGGCACAACCCAAAGGCAGCCACTGGGTCCACTGCTCCACCTGTGCCGTGTTACGCCTGGCTGCACTGCCCACATCCATGTGGCTCAGAGATGGAGGGGCAGGGTTACATTCTCAGTGGCCTTTCTGGGTCAGCCGTGTCTAGGAATAATCACTTAAGAGAATGACCAATGCCAACTTTTGCTCTGGCTGAAAATTGGGACAACTCACACTCCAGACCTCACCAGGCTCTGCAAATTGCCACGAGGTTGCTGTGGGTTAGGAGAGCTTAGCTCCTTCAAGCAATGCCGCACCTCGGCCTAAACATTGAGGAGAGAGAGCAGGAACAGCCCTTCATCTTTGGGCTGAGCCTCTGAGCCAATGAATCTGGGCCACAGGTGGTGAAGTCCCCCCCTCGCCCCCTCCTTCCATCAGCTCCTGCATTTGTCCCCAGATCCTAGTACAAGTGGTAGCAGAGGTGCTTCCCACTTCAGCTGAAGGTTCCTAGGTTATATGTGCTCCTCATTCTTTCCTTTGGCGGCGATCCTCTCACTTTGTCATTATTTACGCAAATGTCTAAGACTGAATCACTGCTCCACAGGCCAGGAGCTGTGCCTGTTGCCATTAACCTGGGGAACCCCATGGCACAATCCAGGCATTCCGCAGTATCTGTAAGATGAGTGATGGAAGTGGCCACCAATTCCTGATCACCAATGAAGACACCGCTCCAAGGGGTCTCTACCAGGAGGACGGGAATAGTCAGGGCTATGTATGAACACAGAATCATCGGCAGAATTTACATCTGAATAAAATAGGGATAATGGTAGAAGCATGGGAGGGACTGGGCCATACATACCCTAACAATGGAGTACATATGAACTCCTTCTTATACCAGAAAATATGCTGCACCCACTAAGCTTCTCAGATTACCACGGCGACTAATGCACGGAAGATTTTGTACCAAGACGGTCACACCTCGGCAGCAGTGCGTGCCGACAACAGTGAGTGGCTACTCCTGCAGGTCCACCCGAGGCAATTCAAACGGAGCATCAACATGAACCCTGGCTGGCCGGGGGGCAGACAGGACACTGGATTCCGGCCAGCCCACTAGATGATCCAATGTAAAAAAAGTAGCAAAATGCAAGGGTTGATGTTTTACTGTGCAGAAATGCCCCAAGAATATACATTTAGAAGGTAAATGGCTACTGATGTAAGTTGAAAAGATAAAAGATTAAGCAACAACAAAATAAAACTAGTGAGCTGTCAACTTGGTAATTTTACATATACAAATTAAATATCTTTTGGGAAAAAAGTCATATATTCTAGTATTAATTTGGAAAATAGTCATACATTCTAGTGTAACTAAAGTGCTACTCTAGTTACAAACCAGTAACTTATGTTTAAAATCCTGACAAAATCTGATTACATTTGTTCCAGGACCATCAATTTACCTGCTAAGGCCAGATTATCTGAGAATGAGAAGAAAACAATATTACTCTTTGCACAAGCCGTGCCAGTCACTTAATTCTTTTGGAGCTTAAGTTATTAATCATCACAGGTGGGAGGGGGTGAGCATTATGTGTATTTCAGTGATTGCCCTGCTCAACATTCTCAAAGTACCCTCCCCATCCTTACATACTTCAGAGAATTTTATTGATATTATTCATCAATATCTGCTCTTTCCATTTGTTAAAGACAAAGATGGCTTTTCACATTAGCGAAATCATTTGGAATAACTGGTGCCGCAGGACTATCTCCTGCGTCTGTGATGTAGGATTACAAGAATGAACGGGGGGAGGGGGGAAAAAGGCGATTGTTTCTAAGTCACCTCAGGTACAAGGCATATTGAACTCATAAATATGTGGTCTATGGAGGGGATGGATTTATTTATTTACTTAAAATTTACCTTTATTGTTGAAAGTCCCCCCCCCCACCATGAACCCCCTCCTCCCCATGCCCACCCTTCCCCAGGCCTTCACCGCACTATTGTCTGTGTCCATGGGCTATGCATATATGCACGAAAGGTCACTGGTTAATCTCTCCCCACCCCTTCCCTCTGAAATTCGTCAGTCTGTTGGATGCGTCCATGTCTCTGGATCTTTTCTGTTCATCAGTGTACTTTGTTCATTAGCGTTAGAGGGATGACTTTAGAAAGCAGGCCGCCAAGTGTTCGTGCCTGGGTTACAGGTGACTGGCTTTGGGACCCTCGCACGTGGGGCTCAGCCTGCTGGCCCTGCACAGTGACAACGCCTGAGCCGCAGCCTTCCCCGCCCCGCGCGTCCCGGGGCCCCGGGCGGTTACCTGTACACTGTGGGCAGCAGGAGTCCTGGGTCCGCGAGGGGTTCTGGCAGAGCAGCGGCGGGCACACCTCCGTCTCACACATCACCCGCCCGCTGTGGCAGGTGCACTGAGTACAGGAGTCTATGTTCCACGTTTCTCCTTCCACAAAGTACTCTCCTCCAGGGGCGTGGCAAATGGAGGGGGCGCTGAGCTCCGGCTTCTGCTCCACAAGGTCATCTGGGAAGGACACAGCATCCAAACACAAGACGTTATTTGTCAGCAGCCATCCCGACGCCCGAAGAGCCTGGTGCTGCGTGCTCCAAGGGGCAGAGGATGAACTGACCGCGAAATACCTCCCTCTGTTCCTCTCAGGAGAAGAGTGAAGGGCATAGTCCTTGCACAGCAATAAACACAAGGCGACAGCAGAAGAGGCAGTTTTAGGAAGTGAGATTCAAGTGGCCTGAGTTTAAAAATCACGACCGGCCCTGGCAGGGTAGCTCAGTTGGTTAGAGCGTCGTCCCAATACGTCAAGGTTTCGGGTTCGATCTCCGTCAGGGCACATGTAAGAAGCAACCAATGAATGCGTAACAGACATAGGGGAACAAATGGGTGGTTCTCTCTCGCTCTCTCCCTCCCCTCCTTTTCAAATCAATAAATTAAAAAAAAATTAATAACAACAACGAGGGAATCCAACAGGAGCATTAAATTACAGGAGCGAACTCCGACCACAGGAAAAAGAACGAGAGCCTCAGGGGAGCTCTGTGGATGTGCAGGATGCCTAGACTGAAGATGTTTTTCATGCCCTGAATGCTTGCTATGGTCCAATTGCCATGCAACGTGCTCTCTCTACATGTGTTATCTCACTTCTTTACATCGACCTTGTGAGGAAGCTGAGGGCTCAGAGTGTTAAAGGCAGACAAGGGATCGGAACCTAAGTCTACGTCTGGATCATGGGTAGGCCTCCAGGTTAAACATAATTTCCAACTGCTCCGTCCTCTCCATTATCCCTCGGACCCCAAGCACTCTGGTGCTTGGAAATGCATCCTGCTGCTGAGCTGGCCACTCCCCGGCCTAGATCCACTGCCAGCAACTGAGCAGGAATGTTCTGCAGAGTCAATGGTCTGGAAACTCTCACCTGAGAATAAACATTTTTTGGAGAATAGCATCATCAGGAGAGGAGAATGCTCAGAGGCGGGTGATAACTCTGATTTCTTTCCCGGGAGGAGAGGTGATTCTGACCTCTTGATGAGGTGATAATGATAGAGAGGGAATTTAATGCTGCAAATACCTAGGAGGTTCTGGGAGTTGCCTCGAGGTTGTGCTGAGGGAATGAGAAGTGTGAAGACATGAGCCATATTTGTGTAATCCAAATACAACAAGCATTTCAAGGAGGTGTTGACAGTGTCGAACCCCGCTGAGCGGCAGTCTGGAGACGCAGGGCGAGCTCACGCCTGGAGCTCAGCAGAGGCCAGGCCCCAGGAGAACGCCCTGTCTGTGCAGATGCTCGGAGCTGAATCACCCAAGAGCTCATAGGCTGTCATTTTCAAAGGGGCGGCCAGCACGAGAGTCCACGCTGATGAGATACGTGGCGGGGGCTGAGCTCCAGTTGAGGAGGTCACTCTCCACTCAGCTCCATCTCAAGGGAACTGGCAAGACTGGAACTCTGACTGAGCGGATGTGGAACAGAAACCTGCCTGCAGCCCAGGCTTATATTCCCAAGCCGCTGGACC
Source organism: Myotis lucifugus (assembly GCF_000147115.1). Taxonomy (NCBI): domain Eukaryota; kingdom Metazoa; phylum Chordata; class Mammalia; order Chiroptera; family Vespertilionidae; genus Myotis; species Myotis lucifugus. The sequence continues at coordinate 19,678,989 of NW_005871054.1, forward strand.
CCATAATAAGGAGAGAGGAAGGCAAGAATGAAAACTGAGCTGGGGCAAAGGACAAAGGGCCCTTCTCATGGTTTACAGAGAAAACGGAACACTGTTCCAAAAGCACTAATAAACTGATGCTGGAAGAGGGCTGTCCTCCCGTCTCATTTGCTAATAACTCCCTTAGATCTGTGTATATACTATGTACCTCGAGGCACAGCATGTGAGTGGCCACAGAGATGGAGCCGAAGGAGGAACTGTAAGGTAGGGGTGAGAAAGAAAACTACAACCAAGAAACAGTATCATTGGGTAAGTCTTTCATCAGAAGGGTTTCGGACTGCTCACGTAGCCCAGAAAGAAAAACAGCCGATCCTGGAATGGAAGAGGGAAGAAAATATTCTTTGAAGGAGGAGACCATGAAGGCAACCAACCATTCCGGGGTCTCTAGTCAGAAGACTCCATATGTGGCAATCCACTAGGGTGAAGATATTTGGGAAAAATATACCTACGTATCCATAGACAGGGGTGGGCAAAAGTAGGTCTACAGTTGTGAGTATGCGGGGGTTTATGCGTGTATTACTTATTATTGCATTATTGATCCGTGTTATGTAAACAAACGTCTACCCACCCCTGTATGTCAATGTGCACGTGTTTTCATACTGGCACCCACAGTAACTCGGTGTGTTTGCATTAGCACTTTGCAGATGATCTCTGTGACAGAGAAAACCAGCTCTGGTCCCACTAACTTTCCGTTCTAGCCGAGCATCTGTCCTCAGACTGCCTGCATTCGCACAGTCGGACTCGCTGGGTGCGTGTCCAGCAGAGACCCAGGCGCGGCCCGCACACCGCACACTCCTGCCTCTAATGAAAGCAAGGGGTCTGCACTGGAAGGCGTTTTTCCTTCCCCAGAGTCAACACACAGTTTTGTTTCACCAAATTGCTCACTGACCTTCTGTTGCAGTGGATTCTTGGTGGTTTTTCCCTACTTGATAGCAGAGCACGTGTAAAAGGAAATAGTTTTGAGACAGAGCACACCTGACTGAGCTACGGGGAAAATACATCAAAGTGAACAGTGCAGCCTGGTCTTTCCGGGGGCAGGAGGGCTGCTTGCACGGGAAGGGTGTGTGTGTGTGTGTGTGTGTGTGTGTGGTGTGTGTGTGTGTGTGTGTGTGTGTGTGTGTGTGTGTGTGTGTTATAGGATCTCAGAGCTGCAAGAGAGGCAGGTGTCCCTCTGCCCGCCTCCAGGGCACTAGGGCAGGTGCACCTGGCAGAATGCACCACCTCCGTCCAGGCTGGGCCTGCCTTGCTGCATGGACCAGGCCCGGGTTCCCGACTGCACCCCCCGCAGAAGCAGACTTACCCACAGGCAGACACCGGACCAGGGCTGACCAGGGGGGAAAATGGCCACGACTCCAAAATCTGACAAGTACTTTTTAACTTTAAGAGAAACCTGATACTCGAAGGGAGCCTTCCCTTCTCCCTGCCTTCCTCCCAACTGACAGTCTCTCTCTGGGTGAGAGAGTTCATCTTTCTGTGTCTGTTTGACAAGTGAAAACCGGCTAAGTGTGTTTTCCCCTAACTCCAAGCGGCCTGCACTGAGGAAGAAATAATGAACAGAAGACTGTCTTGAGCTCTTTGGACAAAAGGCATGAGATGAAGCATTATGGTAATGACGACCGGTACTGACAACCGTAATTCGGACCCCCAGGAGCTAGAATCCCTTCTGCTCTTCTGCTAACTTATCTTGATGAGCGTTACTATGATTTAAATGTTCTGGATGTGCGGTCACTCTGAATTTCTCCATTTGGCAAGCATGCCACATATCCATTAATTTATTTTTCCCCCCGCCCCCCAAACCCATTACTTTAAAAAAGAGCAATAGCTGTGGACTTTAATAATCCTCTCCATCTCCAATATTACTTTTGTAAATAACAAGCTTTTATGGGACACAATTAACACCAATCTCTTCCAATTAACTAAGACTTCAGCCTTAATCCACGCTCCATCAAATGGAGAGCTGGAATTGAAGAAGTGCATAGGCCCACAAGCCTGTACACAAATGTAGTTCAAAGACCAATATAATTGAGTGAGCCATTCAAAAATAAGAGAGGGGAGTTAGAGCTTTAGACTCTTCTCTGGCCTCTGGCTGAGCGTTTACAGCACCCGCTGACTCTGTGTCTGTGGTTGACCAGAACCACGGAGCGCTGACCTGTGTCCTAGGCCATGCCCTGTGCCCTGCATCTCCCCCCACCCCCACCCCCAGCACAGATGTGATGAGACCCGCTGGGCAGAAACCACCTGCGTAGGGAGCGCACCGGACGGCAGCCGGCTTTTACCTGAGCAGGACGGGCAGCACTGTCCCGGGCGGATGGTGGGGCTGCCGCAGGCGGGCACCGGGCAGGTGATGAGCGCGCACATCTCCCGGCCGTTGTGGCAGTAGCACTCCCGGCACCCGTCGTGCCAGCTCTCCTCGTTTTTATGGTGATGGCCGTCCATGGACAGGCACGTGCCGGACAGGGCAGGTGAGGTGGGTGACGCGGGGACCTCTGCACGGACACAAGGCAGCCTCGGTAAGGACGCGGCGACCGCACAGGGCGAACTGCCCGCAGCGTCCTCGCAGGGAACGCTGCCCAGCCACCCAACGCCCGTCTACAAGGACAGGTTACTCAGGAAAAGAGTTTCAATGAACATGCTCGCTATTTTGGAAAAAAACCAACAAAAAACCTGAAAGTATATTTCTGTCCTATTTGTGGGATTACAGGTGGGTTTTACTTCTTTCATTCAACTTCCTCATTTTTTATACAACAAACAAGCATTGATTTCACAGCAAATGTTGCCCACATGTTTAATATGTGCAGAACAATCGCTCTAGAAGTCACCCAGTGGGGGAATCCCCGGCCCCTGGCAGCTGACGCGGTTTTGGTCAGCAGCAGAGTTAAAGCAGGGACTAGATTTTTGTTTACTCTGACCCCTAAAAACACCATTAAGGTGATAACTGTCCAACTGTGAAAAAACAGAATGGAGGGATCTTTTATTGCTTCATCTGTGGATCATGCTGACAACTAAATCGCAGTGTGGGGCGGGCAGGGGGCTGGAGCTGGGGGAGGGCGGGAACGGTGCCTAGGCGATGCTCAGTGGCTTAGGACCGGCCCTGGGGTGGGAGGGAGTCCCAGACCAAAGGTCCCGTGATTCTCGCCTGTAACCATGACAGGCCGGCGTGTGCTTATGCAGCAAACGTCTAAATTCTCATGGAAACAATAAGGGGACTGTTCAGTCACACCCACCTGAGGGGGTCTGAAAAGGGATCTTTGCTGTCTCAACTGTATCCATCCACTGCGGACGGAGGGAGACTATGCAGGTCAAGACCAAGGTGCTTCAGGCTGAAGCTCTGAGACAAGTCAACCTGAAGAGCTGAGCAGTGGTCACCTCGGTCGGTGGGCCTGCCCTCTGTGCTTGCTCTAAATTCTATTGTGAGCTTTCCCTCTGTTAAGGTGACAGGAAAAGGGCAGGTCCCACAGAGAGGGACATCTGTGTCCGAGTAGACAGCAATCACCGAGACTGTGTCACTGACACGATGCCCTCCTGGCCCTGGCTGCCGAGCCCCTGGCCACTGTGGAGGGAGGGGTCACGGGGTCACGCGGTCACACCTACCTCGGCACCTGCAGGTAAGACAGCCGCGGCTGTCGTTCTGGAAACCCAAGAGGCAGGTTTTATTGCACGGGAGCTCTGGGCACTTCCTGCAGCGACAGATGTCACAGCCGTGCTTATTCTTCCTGAGTAATTAAAATTTTGTCAGAGGTCAGAAACATCCCAAAGTCTGGAGTGATGCCCAAGCACTCAGACCGAGGGCCAGGGACGCGAGATCATTACTAAGCGGGAGGACCTGACTTTTGCTCCCGAAAGCTCCTGGAGTGGTGTGCGATGAGCTCCCCGTGGCCGCGACCACTCCCACCCAGGCTCAGGCACGCATGTGCTTCTGGGACGTCAATGTCAGAACCCCAATCACAGGGCTGTCCATCTCATCAGGAGCAGTGGCACCACAGCGACACAGGGCGAATGTGCAACTCCGTGACCAGCATGGGGAGGGATATGCTGTGGGTCGGGGTTGGAGGACAGCGGTGGGGGCAGAGGTCCTTCTTTGGCAAGAGCCACAGGCTTCCTCCCATGACCACAGTCCCTGAGAAGCTGCAGCAAAATGCTAACGAGAGATCTACTTATGGACACTTATGGGAGGTGGAAGGCGTGAAGGATCCGTAGAGCTGGGATGTGACACAGGCTGACCGGCAGTAAGAGCCCTGAGAGACCCTGCAGTCAGTGTCCAGGAGCTGCTCTTAGGAAAGAGCACCCACGGGAAGAGGCGCTGCCCAGGGGTGTGGCAGAGGCATGTGGGGCAAAGGAAAAGGTTGAGGAACGTTTTCCCCCTTTAATAAGCTAGAGCGCCTAAGTCTGTGCCGACTGGCAAGATGATATTAAATAAGTGAGTATATGTTTATCAATATTATCACAGAGTTTAAGTGGAGAGTTTTCTGGGCAAATAATTCTCACCAATGATTCCTTTCTTTTTTTTTCTGAAAAAGAGAAGGATACTGCCTGTTACAGAAGGAGCTCACCCACTCTGCCTTCTGGCCACTGGCTGCAGGCCGGTGTCCTCTCTCAGGCCCAACATCTCATCTACAGGAGGAGTTACCCTATTTACACCCTCGGGGTTCATCCCAATTAGCCCTAAGTGGCAGAAGTGGTGTTTAACTTAAAAAGAAAAAAAACACCCCATTCTTTCTCATCTTGGGCCACGTAAGGGGCTCTACAACAAGACAGCCCTATGGGAAACCGTGGTGCCCCGCAGCTTACCACTCCTCAAGGGACAATTAAACTGCGATTTACTGGGCAAAATGGTCTACTTGTTTACTTTCACACAGTGAGGACAACGAATTAAATGAATTATTCATATTCATGTCATATACGGTGTCATTTTCAAGGCCTGCCAAGGCTTTAACTGATTTGTTTGCTCACTCACTTATTCATCCACTGCCGGCTCCTCCCTCCTCCGTGCTGCAAGCACTGACATGCAGGAGTGATCACCGGGCAGGTGTATACCAGCACCAATGCTGCCCTCATCCTCGCACTCCCCTGTGGTCTCTGGCAGGGTTTCCCTTCAGAGGCTGCCCTAGTGAACCAGCTACTGCTCTGGCTGAAGGGATACTCGTCGTCCACGGAGGTCAACTTGGTCCTCCCGGATGTGCTGACCGACAGGAAGACAAAGGGACGTCTCCAATCCTCTAGGCTGAAGGCTCGACTCGAGCGCAGCCTTGACCCTGAACTCATAACCCTGCACCAAGTGGCTGCAGCAACTATGATAACAATGCTCTACTCTACATTAGCAGCGAAGCTAAGAAATACCTTGACTATTATTGGCATCAGATTCATACTTTAGGATTAAGAACAATGATGATGAGTTTACTTGGGGAATTTTTAAGAATAGTGTTCCCAACTCATGCAATTAAATTTAGAATTAAGATTCCTCACCTCCTTGCCAAGCCAGAATTTCCAAGAATAATAAAAATGATGACGTTAATAAGATGGGCAAGATATGAAGGCGCTAAGTCCCTGAGAGGTAGTACTGTATAAATATATCAAATTGAAAAGGGAGAAAGACTAAGCAGAAGGGAACCAAGGAAAGATGGTAAGGTAACATTCTGAAAGGAAACTTTTAAAGGGACCAACTTCATATAAAGGCAGAAATAGATGCCAAGACAGACACTAGAGAACAAATGTGTCTATCTCCCCCGCCCTGGAATAAGCTGATTTCACGGGGTTTGGCTCAATCAAAAGTATTTGAAAATGAGAGTCACCATCCTCATGTTCAAGGAAATTCACAAAATCTACTGCTATATAAAGAGAAAAGCCATTATGAACTGTAGACTAGTACCAAGGTCAGACATGGAGGCACGGCCGGTGTGGGTGCTCAGTACTGCAGATGGGTTCCTGCCAGCCGACCTCCAGAATGGGTTAAACAACTGAGTCCCCGGGACACCTGTGAAAGGTACACGCACCTGTCCAGCCCCGGGACTCACGGCCCTCCCATCCCCTGCGTGTCCAAGGGCCCTGCCATGGACAGGTGGCCCGTAGCAGGCCCTCGGGCAGCGTCCTCACAAGGCACCTTCATGAAAGGGAAGAGTGAACTTGACTCTCATCTGGGGCGGCCCCAGGCTAGCCCTCCTTCCTGATCCACCTGACAAAACCAGCACAGACATTCTGGACTCCGTCCACAGCGGTTCAGTCGCAAACACACACAACAGCTGACAAACACAGGTACGTACAGACGTTTCACCAAGTTACACACAATTCAGAACAGATCTTCCGCAGTCAGAAATACGTACAGGTATCCAAACGGACAGCTCTTGTCACAGGTGGTGGGCCTGCACTTCTTGGGCCGGGGGCGGCACCGACAGATCTCGCAGCTGTGGGCGTCCGTCAGGAAGCCGAAGGGGCAGTCCAAGGTGCAGCCTCGCAGGAGGCCCCAGCACAGCTCCTCCCCTGCGGAGACACGACAGCGGGTTGCTTCCTAAGAGGACTGGGCAGAGCACCGGGCCGCCGGCCACTCCCCTGCCTTCCCGCCCTCCACACACACCCCTCCACACACAGTCTCCGCTCCGCCACAGCATCAGGAAGGGCTGCGATCCACAGAGCGTGCAGTGCTATGGTTATCACCACACAACCCCACGCTCTGGTACTAATATATACAAAATGAAGCCCAACCCTGAAAGCTGGATTTCTGAAGTATATATATCCTAACCGGGCGCTGAAGATCAGGCTGGTGAATACTGTTTGCTGTCTGAAAAAAACCTGAGCAAATTTTTTCATGAAATTTGATCTTATTAAACATCTCACACTACTGATTGCCATTTATTGGTCAAATGTGAGAATTAGAAACTTACACCCAAAATTTCATTATATATTTTGTTGCTACTGTATGACCATCATAACGCACATTCTTAAATGTTCACACATATTTACTCTGACAAGTTATCACATAATCCTGCCTATTATAGAATGAAGTGTAAAGGCTTTCTTACCCTTTTCTTTACAATATGACAAAATATTTCACTTAGCTGTTTTTCTCCGCTACTGATGAACATCCAGGTATTTGGATACACTTAGTTAAATGGCTAAAATAGATGTGTGCCGAAGGAATATCTAGATTAAGGTTTAACTGTGCACTGTTTGAAATGTTCAAAGTGTCTCCTATTAGTCAGTTTTAACTTATTGGTTTAGAAGTGTGTGTGGGGGGGAAGCAATGGTGATTGTCAGAAGAAACGACTACAGATATTAGCTTAAGTCTTCTAAAAAGACTGTAAAAGATATAAGGATTAACAGCATTATACAGAGAATACAAATGTGAAGGTAAAGAAAGCATGCTTTGGTGATGGAACGAAAGCAAGCTGAGACCTGTCTGAATTAACTGGGGAATCTGAGTGGTGGCAAACATCTGGGGATGTTTGATTATAGTTCTGCATGGGTTAGTTAAGATGGGAAGCAGAGACGATTGATCGTTGAAATAATAAATTAATCTTTATTGTTTTTGGACATCCTTTAAGCCTAAATATTATAAATAATGCACACACTACTAGGAAAAACAGAGCACATTAGTCCCTTCCACTCACAAATCTTCTAATCTAAAATTAAACCTTAACTACAATTAATAGGTGAAATGAGCTCATGTTTTTACGTAAGTGTTTTAAGATAGCATCTTTCATGAATCTTAGCTGGCGATACACGAATGTTTAATTTGCTATCTTTTAAAAAGGAAAATGTGATTTATGGTATAATTTTCTACTTTGTCACGATCATAAACCTTTCGTTACATGTGCTTAATACAACCTCGTGGGTCTGTATTACACTGTGAAACAACTAATTACTAATTTGCATCCTTAAGAGCCACATTTTAAATGCCTCCCTTAAAAATCTGTAATTATGTAACCTGAAAGGCCATCATTTTTCAACCCTCCCCCATTCCCGTAGGTAGGGAACGGAGACGGAGGGAGAAGACCTCACAGCCACACGTCTTTCTCTGACACCGAGACCCAAGTTGTGAGGCCATGTTTCCATTACAAGCATTTTTCAGTCACAACACCAAGGTGATTATATTGGGAACTGGACGAGTTAAAAGCACTTGAGAACTTCCCAGAGCCAACATCCCTGGGCATTCAATTCCTTGAAACTTCGGAGTCTGATCACCTTTGTGCCTTTATTTTTCTAGTCCTTTAGAAGAGGAGTCTTTCTGTAGACCCTAATCTAGAATGGGCTTCACCCTTAAAGAAAACTGTTGCATCGCCAAGTTAAAAGACATTTGATAGAAACTAATTCTGACTTTAACCACTTCTGCTTTGCAATGGGAGAGAATTTCAAGCAATGGCTGCTCCTTACGCACAAGTGGGCAGCAGACTCTGTGGTCTGCTCCCCACGGAAGGGGCTGGCGGATAGGGACCTATTTCCCTTATTTACACAACCCAGGTGCTGGCCTGGTGTGCAGCGGGGAGTGAGTGTTCAGCGTGTATTTGCAGAAGGGACCCATCAGTCAATGTCCTTGCTATTTACTCCTCCACTCTCATCCAGGCTGGCCATATTCACAGAAAAAATAACAGAATGAAAAAACTTACTTTAATAGTATTGGAAAATTTCCAAAATACTGGCACTTGTTAAATATCTCAAAATGCCACCTTTCTAGCTCAGAGACTCAGAACATTAAAGACGGCCTGGAAGGCAGTCCTAGATCCATGTAATAATTATGGACTTTTAAAAAGAGAAATACCCCATCGAGGCAAACATTTACATAAAGAGCAGAAGAAAGAGATGAGAAAGGTCTTATTCATAGATGGGTGGGGGTTTATAAGTCTGTCTGAAAAGCTGTAGTGCCTCACGTGAGGCGACCCCACAAAGAATGGTGGCTTCGTGGTCATAATTCAGCTTTATATGACTTCACTGTGATCTATAAATGCTTGGGAGATCGGCATTGAAGGGAAAGTTACAAATCATGGCCAAGTACAGGGCCTGTGCGTATGGCTGGTCGATAGCAGCTATATAATAAACTCTCTGTTTACTCTGGAGAAAAAGAGATGTTTGCTCGCAGGACCAAGATGCGGCCCCACTTTATTCTCAGTGAACACTTTGCAACTCACACGAGGGCACAAGGTGACGGCGCCCCCAGGTTCGCTACACTCCCCTGCTACCTACCTCGCCCTGGGCACTGGCAATTCCCATCAACCTGCCAGATCCATTAAGTGCGACAGAAAGTTCCTGAAACTATTAAAGAAATGCACCACTGTCAATGGGGCTCCATCTGTGACCCTAAGTGGTTGCTCAGTTACACTCAATAAACACGGGGAGCCCGCCTCCCTAATATTGGATGCTGCAACCGTCTGTAGATGCCTGATTGATAGATAAGCCATAAAAAATACGAAGGCTTTTCCTCCCTGCTACCCCCATTCATTTTCTATGTTTGCATCCGTTTCTAGACTAAAAGCATTATGAATTCCTAGAATTACAGCATGTTAAAAGTGGAGAAGTTGTAAATATTCCAGCCAAATGCACTTGATTTGAAGATGTAGAAAATAAGATGCCAAAAGATGAATGGCACTTGATTCACATAGATGTCACCTGTGCATATAGTTCAGCTAGTGAGCTGAAGCTGACAGCAACGAACATGTCTAGTTAAAAAACAGTGTTATTAATAGTCTCACCAATACTGTTATTAGTAGCTTATCCAAATGATCTAATGTTTGTTGCCACTGAACTTTCCTAAATATCTCCCACCCCATTCCTCTTTATTTTAAATATGTCCTTGAGAACATGAGTCAGGGGTAAATTTCTCTGTGTGCACTCGATGCACGACTTCGCTTAGCGGTGTAAAAAGAAGGGCATTTGTTAGCGGTCCAGAGGAAAGGATCCTCTGCCATCCCTGCCGTGGACTCTGAAGGACATGTTTCTACTGGGGTTTGGTTTCAATCTTAGAAGTAACTGTCTATAATATGCTTGATTATGTTGCAATATCATTATAACATATTAGCATATTATCAATATCACCAACAGTAGTCAAGATAAGGTCCATTTTTATCTTTTTCATATCCCTCGTGCTTGGCACACAGTAGGCACTCAACAAATGCAAGATGAATGGAAGAAAAAAATGAATGAGTGAACAACAAACCAATGAACAGGACAGAAGTATTTACTCGGTGCTTCTCTTATTCTAGGAAACCTTGATGCCAGCGGCCTATAGACACAGGCATGATCCCTAACAGAAAGCTTAGGCATCAACGGTTAGGACCCTTGCACATGAACAGGCTTGTGATGGGATGCAGAAAAATAACATGTGGGAGACATTTAGACAAAATCATTACTTATCAGGTGGCTGCAACGGGGAAAAGAACACACTCGTGCCACCCTTCATGACAAGAAACTTCCTTTTTTCCTATAATTGGGTAAGAGAAGGAGAATATTCGAGGGTTTGCATGGAAAGCCGTGTGTGAGTGTCCGGAGACAGGAAGGACTGGAGGCAGGCTGGTGCTGGAACAAAGGCGGGAAGCTGGGGGCTGTCCACGTCAGCTTGCTTGGGCTGACTCAGAAATGGATGCTATAAAACAGCCACGGGCTAGAGGAAACAAGTGCCGTGTCGGTGAGTGATGCTAGCACTGCATGCATTCCCTTAGTCCTCAGAATAACCCACTAGTTAGGCATGATTACCTGCCCTTCACAGAGAGGGAGGGCAGAGGCCCGGGGAAGTAAGGAAGGCCACTTGCTGTGATCACTCAGAGGCCAGAGCCTGAGGGAGCGTGGGGTGCACACAACCACAAGAATCTGACAGCCACAGACCTGGCATACGGTTAAACCTGACTCACCTCCCAAAGGTGTGGCTTGCAAACACGCCGAATCATCAGGATTGCTGCTGGGAGGGGAGGGGGCAGAATGCTCTAGGACTAGACTTCTGACACTAAGGTCAGACTGACAAATTCCACGTGGTGTTTAGTTATATTTTTAGGTAAATGGACGGTGGCAGTGAGTGAGATGGCAAAAGACTAATCCAGGTCGAGACTCTCAGTGCGATGAAATGGATTCGTGGTGAGCACGGCGAATCCACAGACAAGAAAGATGTCCAGTGGCATCCCTAGTTCTAATGGCTCCTGCTCATTCACAAACCAACACCTGCCGTGCTCCGAGCCCCGAGCCCCAGCCCGAGGGTGGGCTGGGAGAGGAGCCAGCTACTGCCGTACTCTGGTGTATACAAGTGACTGGATTCTCACAGGACCGAAGCGTCCTCCTAATAGAATTTGGCTTGAAATGCTATTTCATTAGTGTGTCAGGTACTGATTTCTTTGCTTGGGGCAGGCCTTTCAGTTTATTCATCTGTATGGCATGAACACCTACTACAGAACCTAGAACTCGGCAGGTGTTGTCTATACCAGGCAAAGGAAGAGGGAGGGAGGAGGGAAGAAAGACTAGATAGACAGCCTTACACATCGGTAAAATTTGCAAAGAAATGAGTGGCTAGTAAAGATGTCTATGTAAAACCAACAAACAAACAAACAAAAAAGACAAGATGCAACGGTCTGGTCTTCCTTACATCTGTCTTCCTACGCGTTAATGAAATGGAGGAGCAGATATTCCTCGTAGGAAGCCAGCATGCAGCACTGGCACGAGGCAGGCAGAGCAGAAGTTTCCCAATGGCCTCAATTTACAAAAAGCCAGAGAGATGCTGGTGACTGGCCTTGATGACAACTGGGAGAAGCTGCTTCTTCGGACGTCACCACAAAGGGCTCATTGTGGAGTGGCGGGTCTCACGTCAGCATGACCCCGGGGACACAACGTTCCTGACAGAAAAGCCCAGGTGAAGGCGGCAGGTGGGGTGACTAAGCACAATGACATCTGTATTTTTTAGGCTTCAAAAGTTCAGAAAAAAATGTCAGTACCCTCCTGTGATCAGAAAGGATGTGTCCCTCAAGAGAGATAAGAAGGATTAAAATATAAAGGCCTCACACACAATCGCTGATTACCTTGTCAAAAAACAAAGTGGGCCATTTAAATAAACAGACGCAGCTGCCAAGGCGGCTCCCTAATGCATCGGGTTTGGCTATCAAAGGCCGAGAGGTGCGTGCCCGACTGCCTCCTCCGGGCAGAAACACTGCAGGATGGCCCCGATGACTGGAGGCTTCCGGGAAATTTGCACCTGGCAATACCATAGTCACAACCACAGTTCTATCAACTCCATTTTAGTGCCAACTCCACCAGGCTGACAGAGTGACAACTTGCAATTAAGAAAACCGAATTACTCAACTCCTACTTTGTATCCGCGTATCAAAATAGCCTCACATCGGAAAGTATGGGTCAGTAAAGGCGAAGAGGCAGAAAGCCTGAGATAGTGGCTAAGTCAGGTGAGCCTCCATCTGCACTGAGGAATCCCAAGTCTCTGAGCTGGGGGTAATCACCCCCCGAGGCCCAGAGAACCTGCTGAGTACGGAAGCGTTGTCTGCCTGCTGAGTACGGAAGCGTTGTCTGCGTTTAGGAGAAATCAGAGGGAATGGAGGGAAGGAAGCCCAAAGGTCAGTTCAGAAAAAGACAGAGGATTCTAAAACGACAGAAACCGAGCCTGACATTCACAATGGGACATTCTGCAGGAAGAATGGTTAAACGTGTGGTTTGTGACATTTAGAAGAGAAAGGCCTGGCCACCAGGAGCCAACGTAGGTTCAGGAAGAAGGAGCCGGGCTCCACTGACTTCATTTTCTGTTTAAAATGGGGTTTCCAGCAAAGGGATGCTTCCAGGACCAGGTCTGATTTCAGACAAGATCCTGGTCGAGTGTTTCAAGACTTCCACGTGGAGATGGAGGCGACGTGTCGTTTTGCAGGAAGGTCTTTAGAGCGACAGGAATCTGCCCTTCGTTCTGTTCAACTTAATTTTGGTCCAGTGTTTTGGAGGAGGACATGTAAGTGATGCTCATTTAATATAAGCTGGAGGCATTGAGGTATTCGATCAGATGACCAAGAGTAAAAAAATATCCCAACTAGTTGGAAAACGGTTTGAAACTCTCGGGATAATTTCTTGTCAAATGTGGCCTCGTATTTATGTCATTAAAGAAAAAACACACACACCGAATGTTCAAATACAGAGCAGATGAGAACCACCTAACAGCAGCTGATGTAAGGAAAGCAGCAGGAGCTCCAGCAGCTGATGACCTAGTGTAGTGGTCGGCAAACTGCGGCTCGCGAGCCACATGCAGCTCTTTGGCCCCTTGAGTGTGGCTCTTCCACAAAATACCACGTGTGGGCACGCACGTACAGTGCAATTGAAACTTCGTGGCCCATGCACAGAAGTTGGTATTTTGTGGAAGAGCACACTCAAGGGGCCAAAGAGCCGAATGTGGCGCTCGAGCCGCGGTTTGCCGACCACTGACCTAGTGTGAGGGAACTGTGTGATGAGAGCAAATGCAAATGCAGGCCACACTGGAACTGCACCGACCAGGCCAGATTCTGGCGCATTTTGTGTGTTTCTGGGCCACACGTTTATATAAGGACAAGGACATACTCTAAGTGGGTCAAAAGATGGAAAGGACCAAGGGAGTTCTAGGAACGATATTGCCTGGGGAGTGGCTGAGGGCACTGAAGATACTGACTTTGGTAGAAGAACTAGGGGCATTCATAATCATTTGAAACGTGAAGGGCGATCGGTTGTGCGTGCAGAGGAAACGTAACAGACTCTATCAAGTGTCAGAGGTCTCGCTCGGGGACGTGACTGGACTCCACATGGAAGTGAGCTGGAACCACACAGAGAAGCACATCCTAAGGGTCATGACCGCCGCACACGGAGTGTGACACCCTGTGTGGGTGACCTCCTGGTCCCTGGGTGGCCGAGCAAGGTGATGTTAGAGGGAGAGCAACGGGGAGGTTAGAAAGACATACTCAGGGCTCTGAGGGCAGTACCCATGATGCATCAGAAGACAGAGAAATGAAGATGAAAAACAGAATAAAGAAGCAGCGTCTTGGCCTTTCTATTTCGCCCCCCATGGCTGTGTATTTGTCTGTGTTCAGTACAATTTTTTCTTCTTCTTTCAGGTTGCTCAGAGGATGTCATGGACGGCAAAAGATAGTCAATCACATAATGTGCTTTGACAATATCCTACCAGGCTCAGAAAAAAACAAAAACCTGTCTCCCGTGTACTTACTGCTTTTGCACTGACAAGTTCGACAGCCATTGTGGTCAAGCTTGAAACCGTAAACGCAGTCCTTCTCTGTCAGGGTGCAGTTGGGTAGCTCCCCGCACGCTGGTGGATCAATTGTGATGTAGGTTGGTTCTAATCATAAAAAGAGAGAGAAAGTCAGTGAAACATGATTATCTCTTAGAAGCTATTCAGTCTTTGAAATTCCACAGTGCAGTAAATTAACAAAAAACTAATCCATTTTCATCAAATCCTAAACTTTCAGTCTTTTTAAAAATTGAATCTAGAGGCTACATTGGTTCACAAAAATCATACAGGTTTCAAGTGTACGACTCAATAAAACATCATGTCTTTAACCTCTGAAAAAGAAGGTTTTCAATTTAGATTTTTGACAATCCAAGAGCTCTATTTCTTTATGTGTGAGCAACTTCCGCATTTTTGGGTGCCCTCACACAATGCTTCTCTGCGGGTCACCACTACGGGAAGCAGGTAAGAGAGGGTAAAGTGGACTCCATTTAAATTGTTAACTGCTCTTCTACTTCTTCCTGATGTTTTCTGAGTTTACTTTTTTATGATAATCAAGACACTGCTCCCAACTGTCAATGATTTCACTTTCCATTTTGCAACATTTCTGAAATGTTAGCTTTTTTTCAAGTCAGTAACTCAGAGATGTTTGAGGCTAGCTTGAAACACCTAGATTTCTTTCATCTTTCATGCGACTGTCCTTATATGGATGGTACCATGGGCCACAGGGCCTAGGAGCTTCTACTCAGGGCCTCGGCTTATGCGTGTGGCAGAGTGAGACACAAAGCCTTTGAAAAGAAGAGCGAGCAGCCACCTGGGAAGAGATACATAGAAAAAAAACAAGGTGGGGCGATGCTTTACCTCCCCTGCCATATAAACTATGAAGAATTGTTCTGGGCAGTAAGAATACAGTGTACTGTGTGTCTACATCATGTTTCCAGCGCTCTTCATTCAACGCCTTCGAGCTTCATCACATTCCAATGAGATGGGTGCCATCATTGGTCCCATTTCACAGATGAGAAAATCCCGTACACCGGCTTGCCCGAGGCCTCAGCGTTAGTAAGTGGTGGAGCCAAGATTCAAGCCCACGCATTCTGGCTCCAAGGTCGCACGCTCTCGGCCTCTGTGCAATACAAAGCCCGCCGCATTGGCTTCTGCTTCGCAGTGCAGGGTTTGGCCCCCTAGGTTGCCAAAATACTTGGGGCGCGCCAGTTGAAAAGCATTGCCCTAGGATGTCATCCTAACGCAGTGATGGTGAACCTATGACACGCGTGTCAGAGGTGACACGCGAACTCATTTTTTTGGTTGATTTTTCTTTGTTAAATGGCACATAAATATATAAAATAAATATCAAACATATAAATCTTTGTTTTACTATGGTTGCAAATATCAAACAATTTCTGTATGTGACACAGCACCAGAGTTAAGTTAGGGTTTTTCAAAATGCTGACACACCGAGCTCAAAAGGTTCGCCATCACTGTCTAACGCCATAAACCTAGGGACAGTTTATGTCGCGCCAGACTGTGCTGAGAGTGAGGTCAAAGGGAAGAGAGACACTCGCATATTTATGGAGCCTCTTTTCAACCCAAAGATACTCTAAACGTCTTCAGTGGACGCTGGTTCTCACAGTATTTTTTAAAGAGCTGAGTACAGAATGTCTCTACCTATGTTTTCACAAGTGGAAAATATGAGCTGCAGAGAGGGTGACTGGCTTCTCCAAGTTTACATAGCAACCCCGGAGCAGGCTGGGAATAGAACAGCACAGAGGTTCCCGACCTCCTGCCCAACACTCTATCCACTGGTCCACACTGTCTCCTCGAGTTTCATCCCCCGTTACCATGGCAGGGAGACCAAAATAAGTGTTCCAGCGGCCACTGCTACGATCAAGATTTCTAAATTCCCATCCGTCGTCTAAAAGGGGCCGGTGACTCAACTCTCCACAGGTCGCAACAATGACTTTTTAGAGAGAAGCTCTGCTCAGCATCCTCCCACTGGAAATTCTTATGAAGAAGGCACGGCACATTCTCCGTTTTTATCAAAGCGCAGTTTGGAGACCAGCTCCCTGAAATTTTATGTAAACATTCCAATGCTGTAAATTTTCTAATTTCCTTCAATGATGAAAGCATCCCTTATGACAGAGAACTTTAAACATCAAAAAGTAGTTTAAGTTTAGGCAAGTTTTAGGAGGTTAGTGGATTAAATACAGTAATACTGCTTTCCTACATTCTCTTAAAAAATGCCATAAACATCTTCGGTTTTGAAACTCATGTAGTTTTTTTCTTTTATCACTGCACTTATTAGCCACACAAACTACTGATTCTATTTCAGCCTTTAGCCACGAGACTGCCAAGGTTTTGTCAAAATTATTCTAACCACAAATATGAGAGAGAGCAGAGAACCTACCACATTTAAAGATTCCACACCACAGATTATTCCACTGAGGAAGGCGTTAGACAGTGATGGCGAACCTTTTGAGCTTGGTGTGTCAGCATTTTGAAAAACCCTAACTTAACTCTGGTGCTGTGTCACATACAGAAATTGTTTGATATTTGCAACCATAGTAAAACAAAGATTTATATTTTTGATATTTATTTTATATATTTATGTGCCATTTAACAAAGAAAAATCAACCAAAAAAATGAGTTCGCGTGTCACCTCTGACACGCGTGTCATAGGTTCGCCATCACTGCGTTAGGATGACATCCTAGGGCAATGCTTTTCAACCGGTGCGCCCCAAGTATTTTAAAACACGCAATACCTGACGATTTACTCGTGGGAACAGACCTCTTTCCCCTTAGGTTGTCAAATTAAAAAATGACAACAGCCGGCACAACAATAGCCACCCAGTGTCAATGAATCAAAATTATACCTATTTTTTTGGTCAGATGGGCAAAAAATATTTATTTTTGGTATGCAGCAGACTTTTAGTAACTTTATGTGCGCTGTGAGAGAAAAAGGTTGGAAATCGCTGTTCTAGAGTCATTAGAGTGAGGATGAGGGTGAATTCGGAAAGTCCAGTGCTGTAGCAAATGGCTTATCCATAGAGACCAAAACCTTGTATTCTTTACTAACATTGGGGTTTATGAGAAACTTCTGCCTTCAAAAATGTATTATAGAAAAATATATATTTGGGCAGACTACATTGACACTGAAAATTCAGAATAACCGCAGGGCAGTATGGAATTTTACTTTGAGTGAAGTTCAGGGATTTGTTAAGAGAGTTAATAGTGATGTATGTGCTATTTTGGGGCACATCTCCTGATTACTGGATGGGATTAGGATTATGATCTGTGGCCAGAAAGAAAAGGAAAAATTAATTGGCTGCCTGAGGATCAGAACCTCAACAGTGAGAACAGTCCCACGTTTTATCCAAGCAGCTACATCGGTAGCTCGGTTCTCCGGGAGAGGAAACACCTTCAGTCTTTCCCTGCAACATGCAGGATAACGGCTTTTGCTCAGTTTAACAAATGAAAAAACGTACATAGAAGGGCTGTGGCGTAGGCACTGATCTTACAACGCTGCCCTGTAAACATTTTAGGTAAAACAAGTCCTACTGGGTGTCTTCCGGGCCCCAGAAGAAGTGGTAGAATGCAAGAAGCCAAAAACCATGTAGTGCCTCTAAAATTAGTATTTCCCCATTCATTTATGATGCACACGACACGGAAGCAATTGGGAAGAATACGCATTTCAAATTCTAATTCCCTCCGTATTTCATATTAAAACAGAGGAAAAAACTCAACAAAACTCACAGAAAACCTCAAAACTCAACAAACATGTATTCACGAAAAGCGTCCATTTGCTCTGGAACTATTCCATTTCCTTTCAATCGATCAGGCTGAACACAACAACACTCGCTGTGATAGAGTAAATCTAGACAGAAGTCTAACTTAAAAAACAACATTCGAACCCTGCAGTTACTATGTTTAACAAATAAGTATTGCTTTCCTTTTCAAATACACGCTGGAAGAAACTGTACAAGCCTCTGAGGGGGAGATGCACGTTAGGGGTGCTCCTGCCGCCGCCCCAGGTCACTGCAGCCACTGTGGGCGTGTAACAGACACACACGCAGGCAAGCGGCCGTCTCCTAACGGTTTATCTGAAGTCATACATGACTGTCTACCTCCTTCCATCAGTCTCTCGACGTTTTAGTGTTCGGTTTCCTACCGTGTTAGGCCATGTATCTATGTTAGATTTCGGTTAAGAATAATATTACGACAGAAATATGCAACTATAAATTTTCTAGCAAAACTCTGATATCATCGTAAGCAGATCTGGGTTTGTTTTCAGTCCCATCTATTAATATGTAACCTCAAAACTGGTCATATTACTTTTGGGGGCAATTTTTTAAAGAAAGAAGTGGCGTGAAACTCCTGAAATTCATGATCTTATTTCAGACAATGAACGCCAAACGGAGACACATTTGATACCATCCTGAATTAGAGCCTTTAAAAATCAACATTGCGCTTACAGTCCTTAAAGAGTAACGACCAAGAGCTGGCTAGCGTCTTCGCACAGTTGCTATCCAAGGAAGGTCTTGGTAGGGAAGGAGTCATTTTAAAGAATCCAGAATCACGGAGCCACAGTTGGCTTGTTTCTAACCTAGCTACAGAAAGAAACTGGAGGACGTGCCCGTGAGAGCGCTCTGCAAGCTGTGCACCAGGAATTGTTATCATCCCACACTTTCTCTAGTCTCTGCAACAGTGCTCTGAACACGGAAACTATCCCGACGGGGCTCGGCCTGAGCACCAGAAGATTCTCATTTAAATCCTACATTTCGCTGCTCTTCTATTACATGGGGTACGGTACTGAAATGCTATGCCAGAGAATAGATGCCTTTCTACAAAGACCGAGTGATGACTTGGGTGATTATCAGTTGAACGAGATTCTGGATAAGACTCTTGGAGACATGGATGCATCCCTGTATGGGAGGCCTGCTGCTGGCAGCAAAGAAAACTGTCCCCCTTTACACTGGTCTTGCCTGTCCTCACTTAGGAGGACGAGGGGACGCCTGCACAAGGGCGGGATTAGGTGAGGGGAAATTCCACTTGCTTCCAGGATCTCCCTGAAATTCCACCTCCTCTTGAGCTGAGTCAGCTGAGTCCTCCACAGGGAGAGGCTGGCTCTGCAGGGATTCAGTCTGTGGCTACAACTCTCTCTAACGGGAGCCCTGGAACAGCTTCTCTGTGAAGAATTCTAGAAACGTTTCTGAGCCTAGAAGCAACAAGAGCAAAAATGGGTGTTCGCTATGTCTCCAGTCTCCATCCTACCCTGCGTCTGGGTGGGGACCGGACTCTCCTCAACCTGTTTCCTCGAATGGTTTTCAAGGACTCTGGGCCCCCCCCAGGGCCCAGCAGAGCGCTTTTCACAGCCCCCCCCCCCCCCGCCCCCGTGGGTGATCAGCACCAATTGTCGTCCCAGGTCTTAGGGAATAAAATTCTGGGAGGAAGCCTGCCATTACAGGCAACAACATGAACACATAGTGGTTCATCATTTTACATTTATATAAAGGTTTAGGGAAGAATATTTCTTTCATTTCCTAGGAAGCACAACAAACCCCCCAGGTCAGTGAAAATGTATCCAGGAAAACATATTTTTCAAGATTAAGAGAGTGCCAGGTGCTACGTTTCTAGAACACCACCAATATCTCTGTGAAGAATTCTAGAAACGTTTCTGAGCCTACAAGCAACAAGAACAAAAATGGGTGTTCGCTATGTCTCATAATTAACATGGCCAAGAGTATAAAGTTAAAACAAAAATCATTATTCTTATTCCGAGGCCATAGCACTTGGACCATAAAATATATACTTGTTTATTTAGGAGGTATAAATGGGTTAAACAAATCTAAGTAAGCTCTCTACTTTCTTGATTCTTATTTTATGGAAAATTCTCCAAAAAGGAGAAAGGGAAGTAGGAAGTTGAAATTCAAGTTCAACCTTTTAAGAATGGATTTTAAAGTTTTAATGTCGGTCCTATTGTCATATTGGATAGTTTTAACATGTCTGAGACAACAACAGAACAAAAACATATATTTCGACCTTCAGTTATTTAAAAACGTGTTAACTTAAATTTATATAGTCACTGTTCTACTTCAGGTAGGTGTAACTTAAATAAAAATGTTAACAGATGCTTTTAACCCCGCGCTCATTTCTATTGCCCCGTTGGACTTCTGGTTTTGAATTAATGCATACAAGGTTCTTCTCATGACCTTGATACCACCAGCTGGTTATCTCTTGCAAATAATACCAATTATGTATCTCCATTGAGCAATGTGGGAAGCACTCTTTCTGATTAGCAACACTGGGAAGGCTGACAGCCCATTAGTAGCTCTTGAGGGTGGGTGGGTGGGTGATTCTGGGACGTGCCCTTGTGGAAGGTGCTCGGAGCCATCCCTGCTGGTTTGACTGTGGGGAGGAAGAGGAGCTCTGGGTCCAGATGTCTATGGTCTCTGGGAATGCTTTCTCCCGCCGCTGGGGGTCTGGGCGCGTGGCTGGTCTGGAGGGCCTGGCTGTGGGTAGCAGCTGCCCATCAGCACCCTGGATTCCTACAAATCCATACCAGTGTCCGCGCGCACACACATGCACACTAAGAAAAGTTCTTTCTGGAAGAACCTCACCAGAGGCAAATTTCTAGAAATAGTTAAGGCAGATCCACTCTTACATTTCTTTCGAAACTTAAAAAATGTTAAGTAGAAAAGGATAAATGAAGCTCATTCCTATCTGTCTCTTATTTCTCTTATTACCTCCCCCTTTGGACTTTAATAATGGTTTGCTTACTTCGTGTCGCTCCTATCTGTGGATTCACAAGCCTGCTTATTTGATTGTGAAAGACTAAGATGAACAATTACGTCCTCTTTTCAGACCTAATTCAGGCACTTTCTTCCTTAAGATTTTTTGGGGTGGGGTGAGGGAGTGGGGGGCTGCACTTGGTTAAGCCAGACGAATATCTGATGAGCGGGACAATTCTGAAGCTTCACCACTTTACGTGGCTGAATATATCAGGCCTCCTACAGCCCACCAGTTACTGGTGGTCTGTCCAAGGGCCATAAAACTGGAGATTAAGTTGGCCAAGACAGAACCAAAGGAGATAGCTTATCTTTTTTACTGTCTTCATATGTCATTCTGTTACCACAGTTGCTATTCAAATGTGACCGTAACTAGTCAGAAAACCATTGGAATAAATCACGGGAAATATCAACTAATTGCAGCCTGGGAAGAGAAATACTGTAAAGAGAAAATTTTCCCAAATGAAGCTGGAGGAAAATCTCTATTAATGTAGACAATAAGAAAGGAAAAAAAGTGAAGATATAAAAATTCCCTAATCTGGAAATGGGAATTTCCATGGTGTATGAATGTGTATTTAAGAAAGTCTCATTAAGTCATGGAAAAATATCTCCTACAGTTGGAGTCTCCAAATTCTTTCAGGCATTACACATTTAGTTATCCTTTTTCCCTTTGTATATATTTCTCATAACAACACCTACACCCTTGTAATTTCTGAAGTACTTATCTCTGAGCAGTTTCTTTATTTTAAAATGAATGGTGTGAAAATGTTCCCAAGATCTGTATTATTTTATGGTCAGATAGAGGAGAAATCACATATTTACTTTAGACCTATTTATTAACTTTGTGTGCTTTCTCCAAGGACTCTTGGCAGTTGGAGATATTTTTCTTCCTTTACCAATCTCATACTTAATAGGAAGAGACGGTAGTATGATTCCGAGATTATTATTAAACGGCCACGAAAGGCAAATAAAAAACAAACTTTTTCTATCGAGTGGGATATCATTTTCCAGGAATTCAGCTTGAGAAGAAGCTCAGAAAATAACCGAGTTCCAAGAATAATCTGTACCTTTTCAATTTGTCTTATACTTTATTCCTATATATTTCCTGTTCATTTTCATAGAGAATATATTCTGGTAACCTTTAACTGGGAAAACACATGCCGTATTTGTAAGCCTATGTATGTGTATTTTAACAACTATATTCAGTGTGGGGGTGTCAGATGGTCAGAATGTGATTCCAGGAACCCAACACTCTGAGAAATAGCTGAGGACCAGGGAGGAAGGGTCCTCCCATTAGGGACCATGGTTTATTCACTGTTTATGACGTCAGCACCTAGTACAGAACTTGGCCCCTAGTAATATTTAATGAACAAAGACAGGGGAAAAAGACACCTGTGCATTTTAAAGTTAGGACACTTTTTTTTTTTTTTTATGAAGAAGGGTCCCCATTCAATACTGTCCCTGACAGGCTGAGTCTCTAATTTCCCAACTTGGAGGCCTGGACAGTACGTTCCTTAGGACCCTCCTCACTGCAGCAGTCCCTTGCACACCACAGGTTCTCAGTAAATGAGACCCACCGACGCAGCACGCGAGACCAGCAGGCTGTGGTGAAGCACGGAAACTGAGTGAGAACCCCCAGGTCCAAGCAGGCCAAACTGACACCCAGATGCCTGACGTGGGTGAAGTGATGACCTGTATCTCTGATTGCGCAAGGCACGGAGTACACAAAGCATCGCAGGTCTCCCTTCAACATGCTTACCACCAAGTCTGACCCTCTGAAAGCTTAATTACCTGGAGAATTCACTTCTGTGACTACCTCATTCCTTTATGGTGCCAAGTAAGAACAGCATCATTACAACGGTCCTGAAAACAGCTGGGCACGCACTCAATTCAGCAGCTCATCTCGCACGGGATGCAGGATGAGCACGTCACGATGAGGCAGAGACTGGCACGAGGGAGAAGAGAGGAGGGGAGAGCTGGGACCAGAACGCACAGTGCTGGTGACGGTGGCTCAGTGCCTGGCACACTGCGGGGCTGAGCAGCCCATTCATTTACTCCGTAGGGATGTGAGTGCCACTGGTCAGGGCCCAGGGCTCAGATGTGCATGGGGCTGGGCAGGAGGCGAGCATGAGGCAGAGCTGGCTGGGTGGGGCGCACCCTACGTGGGGCAAGCAGGACCAGACAAGGGGAAGCAGGCTTTCCCAGAGGTCAAACCGCAAGGTCAACATTCCAGCCAGAGGTCAGGAAAAGAGCCTGGATCAAAGGCGAGGCCATAAAAGTTCCGACTCACAGGACCTGGGTCTCAGCAATGAGAATGGAGCCAGGAGCAAGCATGGGTTTCGCATCCGAGCCATGATGATCAGGTGCTCTCATATTCACGGCCTTATCCCCCCCCCCCCCCCCGCCATTCCCCACCCTCTCACGATGGTGGTCTACAGAGATGGACTGGGGGGTGGGAAGTCAGAAGATTTAGCTTGAGTCCCTGTTCTCTGCTTATCTTACATCTGATGCTCAACCTCTCTGGGCATCTATAAAATGGGAAAACCCATTTCCCCTACCTCAACGATGATCACAAAGAGGGGACCAGTCTGTATACCCTAAGGGCTACAGGAATACTGCTGGCTGCTACAGTTATTGTTCTAACGACGATCCTGCTTGCTCAGAGCTAGAACTGGTCTCAGACGATGGCTGAGTTAAGTGACTTACATGCCCGTTTGCAGGCCTCAAGTGTTCAGCTGATAAAGCTATGACAACTGGATTGGCGTTCTGGACCCTGTCCTTTGTAACTGAAGCATCATTTTCTATCTCTACTGATAACATGAAAAGCTTCTGGGATGTGGGTGGGTCCACATGGTCTGGTGAGCTGGGAGCGCGTTAGTGGCCAGCCACTGGCGCTGTTCACATCTGCTGAGTAGCGGTCTGCGGCCATTGTCTCGCTTTTTGACTGTGTCCATGGTGTCTCGAAGAGAACAGAAACCTCTTCATAATCAGCTTATCCAATGTGAGCAGGAACAATGGTTCTGTGTGCCTGGCTGGCCCCGTTCTTCCTCTCTCATGACAGGGGCCTGGCTGGCTGGGTCTTTGGGGCTGAGGGCAAACTCATCACAGTGTCGATTACACTATGTTGGTGGCTTTTAGTAGTTGTGCCATCTCAACTTGAAAGAGGAGCCGGAAGACCCATCTCCAAAAGCTGCCTTTGATCAGCAAATCGTAGTCTCAGCACCTCAGGGACCTAAAGCTTGTGTCAACAAGAAGAGACGGCTCACCCAGGACTTTAACAACAATATTTGGGAGTGTTGCACTCCGAGAATAATGTCACAGGACCGTGGAGCGCCCCTACTGAACTCATCTGGCCTCACATCTCCTCGGAACCTTTTAAACACTTGGTTCCCAGAAAGCATGACAGAGTCACGGGCTTGAAAAGAACTGCACTTGCTGATCCTTCAGAGAATCCACGGCCTGAGGCCATCCCAAACTGACAGCTTATTGTCTTTGAACATTGTTTTTTTTAGCGTCACTATTAAAATAGAGACTCCCAGAATTGTTTGAAAAAGTGAGCTGATACGCAGGGCCATGGCTTTCCATTAAGGTGAGACAAGAACACCATCGCTTATCTTCCGACTGATGCCCAACCTCGAGGGTGGCATGACCTCAGGGCGAGGAACAGGCATAAGCAATGGGTAGGCCCCGAATACATACACAGGCATCACATATACCCTGCCTGATTACAAAGCAGATCCAAGTCAGCATCAGGTTGTAGACGTGTGTATACATTTTTAAAGGGAGGAAATGAAGACCAAGGTAAATGTTAAGTAGGGAAGAGTATGCTGCAGCCAGGGAGGTGGTCCGCATACAGGGAGCAGGTTGGGAGGGCCTGCCTGGTTGGGCAGATGGCTTCACAGACTCGACTGTCAGTCTGCTCCAGCAGTCAACGTGAAAATCACACCCGAGCACTCCATGACCCCGAGGGTCCCCAAGGGCCAGCGCTCGTTGGCCTGAGAATTTTCTTGGGGATTCTTCGTCCTGATTCAGGATGGTGCCGCAAGATCAGAGCTGGAGCCTTGACCTGAATCTTATTTTTAATGGGTGACTACCATTAAATTCTGTGGTCTCCAATGGCCGGGACACGGGAATTGGGCTCTGTTTCAAACATCTGTGACTCATCAAGCTACTCTCTCAGATGGGAGAGTAAAATTCACCTGACGCATAACTAAGTATACCTCATAGACATAGTCAGTAAAAATTAGGTCTAACAGTTCATTCAAGTCAAGCTTGAAACTGTGTAAAATGGAATGCGTCGCCATCCCTTTGTGGTTCCGACAAATTTCAGAGAAGCGCTAAATGTTCACTGTCACTCATCCCGTACCCAATTTAGGACAAACGATGGTATGACCACGGGAAAAAGATGGCCCGGCTGAGTCTCCTGGTAACGAATTTCCCAGTCTGCACGCAGTGAGCATTTGGGAATCTCAAATGGGAAGGCGGACATGTGGGTTTGATCGGCTCCCTGCCACCTCGCAGCCACCTGTGAGGGGGGCCCACAAATGGGCAAGGGACACTCTTTACTAAACACTTTCATTCCTCTCGTCTGTGCTCTTATATTACAATAATGTGGTGCAGACATTTTATACACCCGTGTGACATTTTATCTTCCACAATCAGACACAGCGCAAAAAATACTTCTAAGAGGGCCTTTAAAAACAAGTTCGCTATCTCTAATGCTAACCCTCATGTATCAAACAGCGGGAAATCACTTTGTTCTTGTAAGATATACTTAAGGCTATATAAGGAACAGTTTAAAATGGTATACTCAGAAATGGAGTTAGATAACTGAATATTAGAAATCAATTATACAGGAATCATCACCTCTTTTTTATTTCTAAAAAGAGTTATTTCCATAGGGAAATTATTTTAGTCTTCTTTGAAAATACAATTGAAAGGAGCACCTGCAATTTCACAAAAATGTTGTAATATAATATGTGGCCATTTAAATACATTCCTCTAGCCCCTAGAAGTCATCTACACACTATGTGGGCAGTGAATTGATTTTTTTAAGAAATAAACACATCACAAGTTATACTTATAAAGACGTGTTACTGCTAAAAGCACTCACTTACTAGTAAGAGTTGCTCTCAGAGCACATTACCATACCACAGAAGACCAAATGCCTTTATTTTACTATTACCGTTTGCTTCCTCTGAACATTTTAACCCAGCCAGATCACTCACCTTTGTCACCAGACAAAGCTGAGAATGACTATTTCCTAGAGCAGTGATGGCGAACCTTTTGAGCTCGGCGTGTCAGCATTTTGACAACCCTAACTTAACTCTGGTGCCGTGTCACATATAGAAATTTTTTGATATTTGCAACCATAGTAAAACAAAGATTTATATTTTTGATATTTATTTTATATATTTAAATGCCATTTAACAAAGAAAAATTAACCAAAAAAATGAGTTCGCGTGTCACCTCTGACACGCGTGTCATAGGTTCGCCATCACTGCCCTAGAGTCTGACAAACCTTTACAGTCCGGAGTTTACAAAGCTAAAACTATTCAAAAGGATGTACTGCAAGCTCTCACATCAGCTAACACAGAGGTACCCAAACCATTCTGAATGACTGCATTTCTGCAATAACTAGTTTTCCCATATAACTACTGGAATGGAAGGCCACTTCACTTGAATATGCAAACTGTGATATGTTTAGAAATTATATCATGTTTCAAAATCATTTCCTTACTGTGTAGTGGGACCTTGTATCGTAGAAACACACAAGGTTTATATGGAAAGTGCTGTCACAGGTGCTTTAAATACAGGTGTGTTGAGACCAATCCATTCCTTAGCACAGAGGCAAACAGTCGAAGGAGATAAGAGAATTTTAACATAAGATGGTCTCAGATAGCCATGCTTAGGTAAAGCAGAACATCTCTTGAAAACTAGAAAATGTGATTACTAGTTAACATGATAAATTCTACAAGGCTGACAAAAACTACCAGGAAACCAATTCTGCTACTTGTGGCCCATGGCTGTACCAGAAAGGATCTTTCTTTCTGAAGTCGGCAGGCCTGTTCCGAAGGGCATGTCTCTTAATGACCTTCATTAACTTCTGTGTGGTTGCCTAAGAGTTGTCTCTTATCCAGAAAAGTTTAACACAGGCTCAGTGGAGACCGTGTTTATTTAAGTTTGTTGGAAAAACATTCCTATCATTTCAAGAATGACTAAATATTTTTCATTCACATAGTTAGCATTCCAGACTGTTTTCCTGCCTCTGTTGATTAGATGAAAATTAGCAGGCCCGGGTCTGAGCTATTAGCTTCAATTATTATCTTAGTAGGAGAATTATGAGACTCCCAGCAATAATGCCCTTTTAGGTGTGGGAAACGCAGAGCAGGGGCAATAAAGAGGAACCTGCGCCCTCACAGGCCACTTCCACAGGAAACACAGGGCGGCTGTGGCGGCCGCACATCAGAGCAGAGGGCTGGCGAGCCGTGTGTTGCAGAATCAGCTCTGAACAATGACGTGCTGACGTTATTTGAAATACCTACAGGCATTTTAAATTACCAGGTAAAATCCAAGCGCTATGAAACTCATCCAGGACCAATTTCTGATGCTTAGGTTCAAGCCCTGGGGTGACACATGCTCATTGGCTTTGCATTTGTTACTCTCAATATGACCTTATTCGGACAAGCAAAAAAACAACAAAAATAAACCAGACTGTGCTACTATATTTTAACTGCCATTTATGGAGCTAGTTTCCAGGATACGTAGAGTTAAAGGGTGAACCAACATGCCTAAGAGAGTTTGAGATATGACGGGTATTTTATTACTTTTGCCCACTCAGGACAGCACAGTCTACGGGACTGAAGCAATACCACCCATAAACTGAGTTTTGGTCCCCGGTATGTATCAGAATGTTACTATCATGTGACCCTGTAGCATCTCTGACTTTGCTGCCTCTGGGGTCAGCCCAACTATGCTGGACTCCTCGCCACAGAAGCAGTAGCTTAATCATTTGAGATACTGCTCAGTGAGGAAGTCTTCTGGGCTGAAAATATGTTTTCTTCTTTGAAGGAATTCCCACCCAGATATGTGCCTGGTACAGACTTTTCTGGCAGCCCGGTAGAAATCTCATTTGGAGGGCGGCTTGATTCAAACTCTATCATCAACATTTACAGGAAAGGATAGAGGGCTCCTATAAAATGAGGATGGAGGAGGAGGAGGAGGAGGAGGAGGAGGGAATATTTGACAGCTCACAGACTTCCAGCCTGTTAGAGCTCAGAACACAGCATGCAGTCTATTGGGTGAGCTGACACTGAAGTGGCTACTAAATCTACAGGGTTGTCAAGAGAGGCCTAATACCCTCTCTTCAACACCTTCCTGAGAAGGACCAGGACTCCCCAGGTAAGGGATCCAACAAGGGAGGGGGCAGGAAGAAAGAGAGCTGACTGTCTGGCTCAATCCCATTTCATCCTAAATCCAGAGAATTAGAAATAATCCACGCACAGGAAACGTCTTAGTCCTCCACTTCAAGAGTTAGTTCAGCTCAGTTTCAGATAACAGCTCTGCGAAAACACTCACTTTAAGTTTTCATTATAGAAAAATTAAAAAATAATACTGAAGTATATAGAATAAAATGATGGGACACTCGTATACCCATCACCCAGCTTTGACAATCTATGAATAATTCTTTGATTTCCTGTCTGAAATGGGAAATGGATTTTGCTTGTTTCAGAGAAACAGAAATAGTAGAAAGGCAACTACCCATTCACCAACCACGAGTACAGAGTTGATTTACTGGCAACCAAATCGTAACATTAAATGTTACCCTGTAAAATATCACCTATGTTGTTCTAAGTTCTTGACAAGTGATGCTCTTGGTATTGGCTCTGAAATCCCCAAGGTCATAAACACCATCACCTGCTCCCAGCAGGAGCCTGCACATACTAGGCCTGAAGACCACGCAGACCACAGTGGCCCCCTGGGTGGATCCAGTCACAGCTTCAGGTGAGAGCACACCAAGCCTGACGTCAAGACTTCAAAGTGATGATGGAATTCTTCTCTCCCGCATCAGGTGGCGCAGCCAAGCTGGCCTCACCCCTGTCCCCATCGCCTGCATTTTTCTTGTTGAGTCATCATGGGCACGTCACATACAACTTGCGACCAAAAATTCCCTCCCCAAGACCTTATCTTTATAAAACAAATTTTTTAACAGAAAACGGTACTCTGTCCCTAGGGTCCCTCTGACATTATGAATCAGCTTAGGTAGCATTTATGCCTGATCTTATTGGGGGGGAAATTAGCAATTAGCTAACTGTGATATTAAAATAAAAATCCCCATGCACCAAAAGGTCGAGGGTTCAATTCCCAGTCAGGGCACATGCCCGGACTGCATGCTCGATCCCCAGTAGGGGGTGTGCAGGAGGCAGCCCATCGATGTTTCCCTCTCCCTTCCGTTCTAAAAAACTCAACAAAAACATTATTTTTAAAAATCTTAAAAAAAAAAAATCCTGCCTGTAGAAGTAGCTGGAATAACAATAGTAGCTGTGGCACCTACACACTCACAAGGCGTGTCTTATTGAAAAGCAGTATATTAAACGTGACAGTGAGCATTGGCCTTGGAGGGCCTGGGGGAGCCCACTTACACTCTGTGACTCCGCACTTCAGGGGCCGAACGGGGAGGGAATAAACCACACTTCACAAACCATCCTGGGAGGCCCCCAGCAGCCCCTGGAAGCGGATGAAAGCTCAGGGCTCTCAGGAGGGGGAGCCGTCAGTCTGACGCTAATTGGTCCAACTGGCCTCTGGACAGGGGGACCCACGGTGTGCTACACACTTCATGTAACACTGCATTCTGGCCTCAATGCGTTTCTTCAAATATAAATATCCGATCGTTATTCTTTCTTCAAGGTCCAAAAGGCCATCAGCACTTGAGGCTCCGAGTATGAAGCCCCACATCAGGGCCTGCTGCCTGGCTCGGAGAGGAGTCCGGTGGTGACTGCCTCTCCAGTCCTCCCCAGCTCGCTCACGCATCATTTCTTGGCAATTTTGAGCACCTATTGACATGCCAGGTGCTGTTTTAGGGATTCAAAATAATATGGTAAATTCCTAGCTCACTCTTCCACTCTATTGGCTTAAAGGGGGATGCCATGCCCTGTTTGTCTCAGGCAGTGGGCCTGCAGGGTCCAGAGGCTGGGCTCTGAGGACACACTGCCTGCCACTCTCCAGCTACATGACCTTGGGGAAGTTCCATGACCTCTGTACTTTGGAGCCTGAGATGTGAATTTGGGCTACAGTATCTGCGAAAGAGGGAAGTTGTAAGGACCCAATGATGCTCTTCCAGCACCTAGGCCTGGCTCGCAGTTAGTGCGCAAGAAACGTTAGCTACCGTCCTTAAGGGCTGCAAATAAGACGATGCCAACGGTGCTGGATGCTGAGGGAGACCTAACTGTGCTGCCTTCCCTTTTTTGTTTTTAGTTGTGAGGTGGATTAAGGACGTAGCTTCCATACGTACACGTCAGTGGCAAACCTCGCCTGCTATTCATGCATGCCCATCCTAGCTCTTTCCAAGAGCCAGCAAATAAAAATAATGTGACTGACAAACAAGAGGAGGAGTAGAGAAAAGGCGGCAGAGCAAGTCAAGGACACAATCAGTGACAGACTTACAGACAGGGGTGGCTTATCTGGATACCTGAATTGGGTGTTGACAATAACATGGTCAGACTTAATCAGGAGAGGACTCAAGTGCCAATTTAAAAAGCACTTAGGTACTTGTGAATGAGTTAGCTGTCAGGTAGCAGCCTAGCCTTTTAGGGCCCCCAGGCTCACGTCCCCAGGGCTCTACCCAGCCCGTTATGCTGTCACTTGGAAGGTATGTATCTTTAACAACAACAGCCACAACAAGGTCCTCCCTCCCTGTGGGTCCTAACACACCATATTTGGGAATGCAGCAATTTATTTAGGAAAAAAATCTAAAACCACAGTCCTGGTGTGGGGTCCTTTCATATCACTTCAGGCTCTGACTACGCACCTTGGGATTGTAGCTAACCGGGTGAGGGCCAAAATTCGTTATGCAATTGTGCTCAGAGGAATTTATTGTGTGGATAAGCTGCATGAACACCAGTGTTTCTGTTTTTCTCTAAATAATGCTGACTGACTGTTCATTACACATTAACCTTGCTTTTATTTCATCTCATCTGTTTGCCATTCTGAAATCACTTGAAATCCTATTTAAATATGCCACTGAGAAAAATATCTTCAACTGGTTCTACAGACATTTTTAGGTCCCACAAACAAAGTAATAGAATTCATTCACCTGGCACTATTTTGTAAGTTCCTCCTTATTACTAATAATAAATTACCTCGTAGTTAGTGTCATGATCTTAAGCTGCGCACTGTTTTTCCACCCCACACCAGAAGAATTTGTCTTCCTACTACATCTTAAAATGAGAGGTTACTGGAGAGCAAATACCATCTTACATAAGACTCATTACTTAACTCAGTCAAAAACAAAAAACAAGAAACGCAAGATAAATTAGTTCCCTGAGAACGAGACGGAGGAGTCTCTTAAAAGGTTTCATGCAGAGCATGAAGGGGGCAGAAAAGAGCAGGAACCAGAAGAACCTCACGACCTGAGGCCTGAGAAGCAGATCCAGGATGTGTCCCGAAGGCCCCCTTCCCCAGGTGGCAGGAGAGGACAGGTGGACGATCACATCGTAAACACCTGGGGGACCTACAAATGATTTCCTTCCCGTGGCCACACTCCTCTCTCTCCCAACACAGGGCCCAAACCAGAGATGACGAGCGATTAGCGAGGGGACTAGACACTGGGGCCGGAGTAAACTGAGCTGACATTTGGGAGCAGGGTCAGCAGACAACCATGTAGCTGAATCCGACAGCTCGGCCACATAATGGCAAGCGGCCTTGGAGGAAATGACCTACACCTCCCTGAACGCTCATTTCTCCCTAACAGGGACTCACGAGCAGGCCTTCAGCACCGTGCTGCTGGGAGGATTCCCTGGAACCAGGTTCACAAACAAAGCACTCGCCCCACACAATCTGAACGTGGGCAGCCTTTGTCTCCAGGTTTAAATTCAAACAGCCTGAACGTTTTCTGAGAAGCTAACTAGGAGTTGTCCGTACTCATCTTTGTGTCCGTGGTGTACGAGGATTATGGGAGGTTCTTCCTAAGTTTTATGGAGTTAACGGCTAACCAAAGCTGTCATTCTTTTATCAGGGGACAAGTAGATTACAATTCCATGCATATGTTGCAGACACCGAGCTCGAGTGATCAAACTAGCATTCCCTCGCTATGCAAGCTACAGGCGTGAGAACCAATCAGTTAGTTTCACATACATTTATTTCTACTCTCCTCTACTCACCACGATAAATAGGCTAACGATGATGACGAGCACAAAAGAGTTGCCTGCCCTCCATCCACTTTCAGAAAGGCCCTGTTTTCTTAATAAGTTTTCTCAGTTTTGCTTTCCATGTATGATTCAAGATTTGTGAAGTTAAAGAGTTAGTTGCTTAGCGGATGCCATGTTTCTGCTTTTGATTGTTCTTACGTTATCACGCACATGTATACACTTAAATGTTTCAAGTTGACAACAGACTGTCCCTAAGAACAGATGGTCCCGCTGTTATCTGTTGTGACAAGGCAGGCTTGTAAAGCCAAGTGTCCACCAGACACACATATTTCTGTCCACTCCTTTTCCAGGACGGACACGCTGCCTTCAGGGGCTGGGAGGAGCGTACACGTGAGGGAGTGGGTGACTGCCACTCAGCCGGTCCTCTGGAAGCGACCGAGCCCGGAAGTGTGGCAGCTGTGCTCCGAGTGGAGGAACAGGGAGGGAATTGGTGATGTTGATAGAACTGGAGTCCTCCAATTTCCATTTTTATACAATTTTTAAGCTCTTCCAAAATGCTAACCCCTCAGAGGTTAATGAAGCAAGTCAGGCAGACTCTGACGTCTGCGTTTATGAAAATTTAGGTGGAAGCAAAAGACTTCTTGACAGAGGACTTAGTCTACTGAATGAATTTCTGAAAAGAGCTGTCATTTCCTTAATAGCTACTTTTAAAAATGCTAGAAGGATCCATCTTCAACACAGATTAATTTTTGACCCACTTTAGTTCACTTTACCATGCAAATGTGCTTCTTAACGACAAATACTCTCTATTGGGCCTGTCAGTGTAAAAATTCCATCCCTTTTCTGTAGTAACCGAGGTGGACAGTGTGTGTGAAGAACCTTCCCAGGACATGGGAAATGGAGGGAGACTGGGGTTCGGAATACCTCAGGCTCCTCTCCTCCCAACAGGATGACAGGGAGTGAACGTAAGAACCAAGACATCAGTAAAAGCCCGAGGGCAAAGCCACAGTCTCATGAAATTTGAAATAGAAAGGATGCTCGGGGGCAGGGCAGCAGGCAGGGAAACCCTCCCCATGGCTCCAGGTGCCTTTTCTAGCCCCAGGACTCCCGGGCCCCGGGAGGCATGACAAGTCGAACATGCAAGGCTGGACTCATGGGCTGGTTTCCCATTTTATTTCACTGCACTAACCTTCGGATATTAATTAGACTTCAAGGGAACTGCATGAAAATGTATACATGCTTGTAAATTATTCAGCTTAGCCTATCTGCAGCGGTAAAATAAAGACCCCATGACACTCACTGTAAATGTGCAATACTTCTCCAAAATGATAAATTTATCTGCTGCCGGTAACAGCAGGAAGCAGACGTTATGCCCAAGGAAATAAAAAACAAACAAGAACACACTGGCAGAAGCTCATCCAACACGAGACATACGCCAGGGACTCATTAGAACCGGCAGGATTTACCTTCGCACACGGGGCAGCACTCCCCGGGCACCTTGACGGGGTTCATGCAGCTCTGCCCGCAGACCGTGGCCACGCAGTGGGGCTCCCCATTGATGCACTGGCAGAACGTGCAGTCGTCTTCCCGCCACCGGTCTCCGTGGGCGAGGATCTGGCCGTTGGCATAGCAGCCGGCGGGATTATTAAAAGGATACACCGGATCTAAATGAAAACAAGAGTTCCCAGTAAAATCCAGGGCATTCCACGTCGTTTCTCTGTCTGTACCTACAGACGGTTTCCCGGGTTCTACTTATCAGCAGTTCTTTTCCAGCTGTGGTCCACAGAAGCTCAGGGCTGCAGGAGGTGTCCCTTGGGGACAAGCAAAAGCTGCTGTCACACTCAATTCCTGTCCATTCATCCTGCTGCTGCACCCAGGACAGGGGACATATGGCCTAAAAACCAATGCTTGGTGCCCGGCCAGGTGTGGCTCAGTGGTTGAGCATCGAGCTATGAACCAGGAGGTCAGTTTGACTCCCAGTCAGGGCACAAGCCCGGGTTGAGGGCTCGATCCCCAGTGTGGGGCATGCAGGAGGCAGCCGATCAATGATTCTCCCTCATCACTGATGTTTCTATCTCTCTCTCCTTCTCCCTTCCTCTCTGAAACCATAAAAATTTATATTAAAACAAATAAACAAAATACCCAACAAAATGAAAACTCCCCCCTCCCCAAAAGCAAAGTTGCACAACACTAGGCACAGAGCTGGGGGCTGGTAATCAGAAAGCTCAGATCCACTGCAGGCTCTGACCACGTCTTCCGAGCTGTCCATTTACACATCTATCGCACCCCAGTTTCACTGCCTGTGAAGCGGTGATGCCCGTCTAACTCAGGGCGCCACTGCTACTTCCAGGAGGAACGGAGCTCCGTCTCATGGTGGCTGGAGGTCAGCATGGACAACGGCGAGGAGAGGGCGGGCTCTCACTGTGGCCTTGCTCAGAACCAGGCTGGCTGAAGGTCAGCAGGGCCACTGCTTGCGCCTGGCGGGAAATTATAAACCTCGCCATAGGTCTCCCGTGAGCTGGCAGCCAAGCAGCGGCCCAGGTTGAAGGACAAAAATAGCTGAGGCCACTGAAACCACGTTTTGTGAGGTTACTGACCAGGACAGACATGCTGCATACTAAACCTCCACATATCATTACCATGAGAGCAACCAGACACATCACTGCATTTTCTTTTTCAGAATCAAACAAGCTGGTCTCAAGAAGCAAGTGCTGCCGTGCGGGGAGGGAGGTCCACACAGTTGTGAGCATGGTTCTCTGTAGTCTAAAGGGGTAATATGTATAACAATGAGGCCAACATTTAAAATCAAGCAGCCGCCTCGTTAGAAAGGCAATCTGCCAGCTATGGAGGCGGCCAAGAGACCTGAGTCAGATACGACTTTATCCATTTCTTATAAAAAACATCACATGTCCACTTTGAGCCTGGGTCTAAGTCCCAGGAAATGAGACATACCCGGGTCCGTGCCCAGACAACTCACTATGCTGATCACACAGAGGGTCCTATCGGTGTTTTCACACCACCCACTGCCAGGTGGTCTCAGAGTCTACTACCTCCTGGGGGCGCTAGGGAACTCAGTCACGGGGAAGGGTCAAAGTTTGATGTGATTTTTAAAAATCCCAACGGCACCTAAAAAGTGAACCCCCTTTCTCCCATGCTGGCTCAGATAGTGTCTAGTAGGGGAAAGGACTTCGCTGCTATGAACCGTTGTTCGGTGTGAGGGATGCAGTTTGCATACTTTACACGTTTTCAGATCTTCAATATGGTGTGCTAAATATCACTCAAACATCGAAAAGGGTTCGAGGATAACAGAGGAAAGCGTGTCACATGGCATGGCATCCTGCCTTCCCATTTCCTGTGTCAGACGAGACTGACATATCCCACTGCAGACTGAAGGCTGCGGTCCATCGGGGCCAGCAGGCTCGCCGACCTTCCTACCCAGGGACGGAGGAGTGTGTACAGACCAGAGACACAGTCGGGCAGGGCGTGGTGTTTCCGACTTCACTGCCGTCTCTGACCAGTGGCTACTTTTCTGAACTTTCGCATCCTAATCCCTAAGAGGCATGGGTTGTAGTAAATGAAGTTCAGAGTTATCATCCTGAAATGTTCATTATTTCTGAATAGCAGCCATGGGAGGGCAGCACCCGGTGGGGAACATGGAACTATTACTTCTTGGGGGGAAGAAGGGAACATAGAGCAGGCTCCTGAGAGCCTTCTGTCCAGGGCCACACCTGATACCCGGCGGCCACCGCCATGCCACCAATGACCCCGCACTCACCTCCACACAGTCTCAAAGGAGGGGGAGCAGCAGGGTCCTGGCCCCACTTGGCAGGGCGTGGGTGGCGGAAAGGACAGGGCGACTTCCTCTCTGAGCTGGCTGAGACTGTGGGTGACAAGGGCTGCACCCTGCCCTAGCTGAGCCACCCGAGGAGAGCAGGAGTGAAGTCTAGAGCACGGTGAGCAGAGGGTCCCCAGGACTTGCCAAGGAACTGTGGGGACGCAGGGGAGGAGCCGCGAGCACTCCCGGGAGATCTCTCGATGCCCCGTGGAGACAGGTGACCTGCCGTCTACCCCCAGGGCACAACTTCCTTTGGGGCAGTATTTCCACAGCCTACGTGGCACTGACAAGTCCTAAAAGACAGAGCACCGTGTCCTGAGCAGGAAACTCCTGCAAAAACCCTCTACTTGGGGGTGAGACGGAACTAGGCCAGTTTTGATACCAGAACTCTGAGCCATGAAGACGCGTATTCCTCTCTAAGGAGCGCATCCCTCACCTTCGCACACCGGGCAGCACTCCCCTTCGGGCACGTAGTACCTCTCGCAGTTCAGCTCCCCGCACTGGGCAGTGAAGCAGATGGCGACGCCCCCTTGGCATCGGCAGAACCGACACTTGTCCAAGCGAAACATGTCCCCGTCGTTATACTCCACGTTGTTGAATACGCAGGCGGGCTTTGTTTCTGGAGGGAGTTCAAACAAACAGGCAAACTCAGAGTCCCTTCCGAGCAGGGTTCTTTTATGTTTCTCAAACAGCCTCTAGAAAAATCTGTCTCTTAGCAGGGGGTTATAATGCCATGAAGATTTGCTAAACTCGATGTAATTTTGTGTAACAGCAATAAAGCAATGTAAAGTAAAACACACAAAACACATTGTCATCCTCTTTGCCCCCAGGAATAGAAACTCCCCTTAGGGAAATCTACACTAATCCCCCCCCCCAACACACACACACACTTGAAATAAAGGGAACCACGTGACCACAACACTCACACCACCCATCTGTGCATTAAAGGGATCATCGCACTTGTTTTGTTCAACCATGCTCTGCCTCAAAAATTTACCTAGGTCTTTTCAGAGACGATATTCTTCTGCCCCTTCCGTGTTCTTACCTGTGTTCTCTTTTCTCTCTATGAGGCGAAGGAATTTGTAATTTTAATCGTACTTGGCCTTTAACAAAACTCTTTCTATATGCATTATTTTATGCATCCCAGTAACAAAACCTGCTGTTACCCCAAGTTTGGAAGGGAGGAGATCCTAGGTAATTGGCTGAAGTCACACATTTAGCAAATACAGCTCTTCAATTGAAACCCTGTGGACGTTCCATTGTGTTTCAAGGCTGTGTTCTGCTAAGGACTCTCATGTCCTGCAGGTAGAATTCTCATCATGACAACAATGATTCAAATTTTTTTCTCTGCCCTGAAAAACTCACCCTAAATTCATTCCTTACCTCCAATTCTGGGTGACTTAAAAGAACTCCCACCAGACAAAGATATCACAAGAAAAAGAAAACTACAGATCAGTATTTCTTGTGAATATAGATACAAAAATCCACAAAAAATACTAGCAGACTGAATCCAGTGACATATAAAAATGATTAAATAGCACGACCAAGTGGGATTTATTCCAAGAATGCAAAGTTGGTTTAATATCCAAAAGGCAATTAATGTAGCTTGGCATGTCAACAGAATAAAGGACCAAAAAATCCATACAATCAACTCAATGACACAGAACAGTCACTTGACAGTATCATATACCCTTTTATGATAAAAACATTCAATAACTTGGGAATAGAAAAGACCATCCTCAACCTGATAAACAGCATCTATGAAAACTCACAGCTAATGTCATACTTAGTGAAAGACTGAAGACTTTCCCCCTAAGATCAGGAATAAGACAATGATGTCCACTCTCACCACTACTACTCAGCATTGTATCAGAGGTTCTCACTAAGGCAATTAGGGAAGAAAAGAAATAAAAGTATCTAGATTGGAAAGGAAGAAGTAGAACAACTCTAGGTGCAAATGACATGATCTTGTATCTAAAAAAAATAATTCTAAGGAATCTCCTAAAACATTAATAAAACTAATTCACAACTTCAACAAAATTCCAGGGTAAAATTGCAACTGAAATAAATTGTATATCTCTACACTGGCAATGAACAATATGTTAAGAAAACAACCATTCACAATAGCATCAAAAAGAATAAAGTATTTAGTAATAGATTTAATAAATGAAGTGTAAAACTTGTACTCTGAAAACTATAAAACATCGTTTAAAGAAATGAAAGAAAGCTTAAACAAATGGAGAGATATTCCATGTTCATGAATTGGAAGATACTATTGTTAAAATGATAATATTCCTGAAACTGATCTACACAGTCAATGCAATCCCTATCAGAACACACACTAGTTCTTTTGCAGAAAGTAGAAGCCAATCCTAAAATTCATATGACAATGCAAGGGACCCAGAATAGCCAAAACAATATTGAAAAGAAGAACAAAGTTAGAGGACTCAGACTTTCTGATTTTAAGACCTACTACAATGCTAGAAGACTCAGGATTTCAACACCTACTACAATGCAATCAAGTTAGTGCGGTACTGGCAAAAGAACAGATTTATAGTTCATTGGAATTAATTACTTACATTTATTGACTTTTGACAAGGGTGCCAAGACAATTCATTAAGGGAAAGAACTATCTTGTCAACAAACGGTACTGGGACAACGGATATGCACATGGGAAAAAATGAGAATGAACCACTATGAATCACATCGCATAAAAAATTAACTCAAGATGAATCATTAGAGCTATGATCTTGTCACAGCCACAACTATAAAGTTCTTAGAAGAAAACAGGAGTAAATCTTTGTGACTTTGGAGTAGGCAATGGTTTATTAGATACGACACCAAAAACACAAGCAACAAAAGAGAAAGAGAGTTAAACTGGATTTCATCAACTTTTGTGCTTTAAAAAACACCATCAAGAAAGTACAAAGGTAACCCACAAATGGGAGAAAATATATGTGAATCATATAAAGGAGTTGCATCCAAAATATATGAAGCACTCTTATAACTCATCAATACAAAAATCCAAACTGAAAAACGAGCAGACATTTGTATAGACGCTGTTCCAAATAAGATACAGAAATGGCCAACAAGCACATGAAAAGATGCTTAATGTCACGTCATTAGGGAATACAAGTCAAAGTCACAGTGAGACACCCCTGCGTATGCTTACTGGCTATAATAAAAAATATACCGATAATGGCAAGTACTGATGAGGACGTGGAAAAATTGGAACTCTCCCACCTGCTGGTGAGCATGTAAAGGGGCAGGTGTTCTGGAAAACAGCATGGCAGTTCCTCAAAATATTAAATACAGAGTTACCATATGACCCAGTAACTCCACCTCTAGGTGTGTGCCCCGGAGAAATGAAAACAGATACCAACATACAAATGTTCACAGCAGCATGTCACAAGAGAGAAAAAAAAAAAAAAAAAAGGAAAGAGCCTCCATGCCCACCATCTGATGCACAGATAAACAAAATGTGGTCTATATCCATACCATGCAATATTTCTTGGCCAAAGAAAAGAACGCAGTTCTGACACATACTATGAACACGAATGAACCTTGAAGACATTAAGTGAAAGAAGCCAGTCAGTCACAAATGAACTATTGTATAAACTATTTATGTGAAATGCCTGTAAGAGGCGCATCTACAGAAACAGAAACGTGGATTACTAGTTGGCTAGGGCTGGGGGCTTTGGGAGGAAGCGGGGAGGGACTGCTAATGAATTCCCCAGCGTCGGGGGAAATGGGCTGACGGAAGTGTTTTAAAAATCGATTGTGATGATTACACAATTCTGTAAACACATTTAAAAATAAAACCACAGAATTGTACAACTTCACTTAATGAATTGCATGGTACGTGTTTCAATAACTCTGGATCAACAAAAACCCTCCCAAGCTGAGGAACGTCTCCTGCGCTAACACGCCCTGCTTAATAAGGTGAGAAAAACCGGATTATGACACACACGTCTCCCACGGGCTCATCTGTCCAACATCATTTCTTAATACGTCACCTCGAATGTTCGAAACACTCTCACTGCGTTTTGAGTATATTTACATTTGTATGGTACTTAAGGACAATGACTTTCTCATTTATAACAATCCCGTAGAGAAGACAGAACAAGTATGAACAGCTATGTCTGCAATGAGGAAAGTGAAATCTAAAGCGATTAGGTGACTCGCCTAAAGTCACCTAAGTAGTCAGAGCTGAGCTGTGTGTGTATGTTGACACAGGTTGTGAATGTGTTTTACCTCTTCCCCAGTGCTTGCTGGATGTAATATTTCTTTTTTTCAGAAGATTAACGATATTCTAAAAGAAATCGTCTCTTGGCTCAGAATTCATCTTTATACATTTAGCCACAAAATCTGGGCTGAGATAGGAAGGAACTAGGCAGCAAGGCCGTAAGTTCCAAAATATGGGGTGCCTTTACAATGAAATCTGGACACTGGGGGTGTGGGTGGAGGCCAAGTACCACACTCCCACACAATGCTGAGCATCTGATCAAACGGAAGAAAAACGTTTATCAGCCAATCACTAGTTATCACCTAGTTGCATCCATCAACCGCATCTACCACCTGAAGCCACAAGCCGGGGTGTAAGATTTGAAGTTGGGGGGAGATTCTGGCTAGGGACACAGCGGTTCCGATGAAGCTATTTTTACGGTGAGGCGTGCAGAAGTGTAAACAGGAGGGTGGGCTGATGTGCGGTCTGGGGCAGTCAGGTTTCACTAGCAAACGCCCAGAAAGCAAGGGAGTGGGGATTTGGAAGCGTGGATAGTCTCCAAAAACACGGCCAAGAAAACACGGTCAATTCCTTAGGATAAAAAAAATAACAAATCACACAGCATAATGACATTCCTGCTTGATGCTGAGAGATGGATAGAGGCTCTTCAGGAAAGTGCATGCCCAAGAGGCTGGCTGTGGTCTCTGAGGAGCAGCAGCCAGTCCCGCCTTCACCTGCCGGGGAAGGGTGCGAACTCAGCCAGCGTGGAGACATGGAGACGATCACAGCCTCTACAAGAGGGCAACTTAAATGGCTGCAGAGAAGAAAAAACTCTGCGAAGAAGGAATTCGCTATGTCATCTGTACTCTTCAGTGCAGAGATGCATACCAAGCGTCTCTGTAGCGACTTTCCGTGTTCTGTGTCTGCCCAATTAAATGTTGTTTCCCAGTTCCGAGATCCCCTCTTCCCTCTTTAATATATTCCAGAACTCCGGGAGGAGAGCCGGCCTGGTGGTACTGACTGTCAATAACCTGGACTGCCTGCCAAGTCAAGCTGATTGGCAGCTGGGGAGAGAGATATAATTTTAATGAAGGGGAGGCTAAAATGCAGAATAAATCCAAAGGGGTACAGCGCTGCTGCTTCTCTTCAATCTCCCAGCTGAACACGGCTAGTGCCTCGCCTCTGCTCTCCTTGCCTCTGCTCTCAGCCCCCTGGGGGTGAGCCGAACAGGAAGCCAAGTGGGTGGACAGCACAGGCTACAAGAGGGACCACTGTGTTCACAGAGGAGAACCTCTGAGCATGTCCCTGCAGGTCAACAGCAAACCAACACTCACAAGGACTGGGTTCATGGATAAAAACCTTTTTCCCCCCTATGGGAGAAGGGAGTTTGTGTGCTGGAGTACACCAAGCAGATATTCTTTTGGGATAGGGAAGAAGGAGCAATACTCATAAAGGACTGCTAAATACTGTATCACTCTTAAGCAACATTAGCTCGATAAGGTCCCAGGAACAGGCTGGGCACTCAATACATGCATATGAGGTGGACTATGTTCTCTCAAAATGCCATATGCTTTCCATGACTCTGAAGAAGAGTGTGTCCCCAGACACATTACTGAGCATTATTGCTATATAGACGATGGTTTCTCAGTAGATGTGTTTGCACTAATTTTCTTATTAACAGACTTCAGGTCTGAGTTTTCTAGGCCAAAGTTTTGCAGGCGGGTCACGCTGACTGGGTAAGGTTCTCCTGTGATGGCTCCGTTTTACGTGGTCATTTCTGAGGCCGGAAGAGTCAGCGATTAGCTATGACTCTCAAACCAAAATGTTCTGTTTTATTTAGATTGTTGTCGTGCACAGTGGACCACTGGTCATATCTCAGGCACCAAATGGTATTTCACATTGGACCCCTGAGATTTCCAATCCTAATGCCCCCAGGGATGACAGGGGTGGGCCAGGGTGGGACAACAGGTGCCCCGGGACAGAATCAAGAGCACATACCCCTCTGAGGAAGGCGTCACTCGGCCAGGTGACAGGTGATGAAAGCTTGTGTGTGGGCTGGAGTGGACCCAGAACTGGTTTTTGAAGGATGCCTGGGGTTGCTCCACCCCGTCTATGAAAACCATCCTGTAGGTGATGATTTTGATGATTTCTACGTTTACACAAAAGCGGCTCAAGCACACCATCTGCTCCTTTGGTTTCTAAACAACAGGGCACTCGTTCACCAACACCCTGCGAGTCCTGCCTTTGGCCCTCATCAGAGAATAGCATTCACAACCTGTCACTATCTGGTTGGCAACCCTCCCGGCCCTCCGCCAAAACCAAACCAAAACAAACCAAACCGCAAAGGGAGGTGATGTTTACAGAGGATGTTCTGTCCATCTATTTGTCCAGGCGAACGTTTTCGAAGCTTAGGAGTTCTTGAATTCTCTGTGACCATCTTGTCATCTTGTGTTTTCACACACACAAAATAAGGTAAGCACGTGGGTCATCAGGAGGGCAGCTCGGGAATGGAGCACAGCCCTATAACCTCCGTTTCTGCAGGTAGGTTTGCTACAGTAAGTCACCCGCCGCCCTCGGAGCTGGGCTTGTCCCACATCTACTCCTCCGTGCTGGGGAAATCTCCAAATGGAGAGACCATGCCACAGGCATCTAGATTCCAGCTGTGTGTCCAAATGATCCCCTAGAACTGCTTTCCCTGAGCTGCATTTTCCTAGTTTGCTTTTGTGTTTCATTGAGAAGAGCAGCCACAGGAAACCGGTTTCTGCATTG
Source organism: Myotis lucifugus (assembly GCF_000147115.1). Lineage (NCBI taxonomy): Eukaryota > Metazoa > Chordata > Mammalia > Chiroptera > Vespertilionidae > Myotis > Myotis lucifugus. The sequence goes on from NW_005871054.1 coordinate 19,722,172, forward strand.
GTGTTAGAGCCACAGAGCACAACACCGACAGCACCTTCTCCAGTTTCCATGTGAGGACAGTGTGGCCCTGCCCCGGGGGCCTGACTCCATCGCCCTTTTCACTGCGGCGGCCGGGAGGTCGGGAGCCTGCCTGACGCTGAACTCCAGCGGCTGGACAGGTGGAGGCTCATGGCCTGCTTACTTGTGGGCCCTTTCTTTTTGCCTTTCACTTTCAACCTTTATGTACTAACCTGTGGTTCCGAATCTCTTTTTTCACTCATATTTCCACATTATTGTACCTATTCTCATTGTAAAGCCTCAAATCCTTTGCGTATAAACAAGGCTTCACACACACACACACACACTAGACTTCTGCTTTTCTAGGTGATGATAATAAATCTCTGATAAGCAATATCCTTTGATGGTAAACTTATGACAACAGTAAGAGTTTCCCGGGGCACTAGGTGGCAAATAAACAAACATCCACACACATACTCGTATGTGTGTTTACATGTGTATGTTGTGTGTGTGCAAGGCAGGTGTGCGTAATGTGCTTATATATGTCTAAAGAAGTCAAAGAGATTTTGAGACAGAATGTCCTTAATATTCAGCAGGACAATAAATCTTCACAGTATTATAGTTTCTACTCTCATCTACAAATGAATGATTAATAGAGCAACAGCGACACTGATAGCAGGACAAGAGATGAGACGAAGATCACCCAACAAGCTTATGACGGCAAGAAAGAGGCTCCCTGGAAACACTGTGACTGTGCTTTGTCGTCTCAACATCGTCTCCTGGCAGATGGCACGGCCTGTTCCTGAACTCAGGGCCCTATGAAAAGTGAGGCTTTACACAGGGCAGCCCTGGAGATGAGCCCAGGCCACTGAGGTGGGGGTGTGGTCACTAGCTGTCCGAGTCATGTCATATCGGAGCGAGACATAAGGTCCACATCCGGAGAAGAAAGGCACGAGGCTTGGGTTCCTACATCCAAGAAGAAAGGCCATCCAGGGGCCACAACAGCGAACTGTGTACCAGAGCTGGTACTTCCAAGGGAAGTGACCTAAGCTTCAAGTGTAGGGCAGAAGATGGAAGACCACCCCAAACGAACCCCTCCATGGGCTGGCATTACAACAGCCCCCCTGTAGAGGGAACTAAGATGGTCTGAGTCAGATCACTCACGCACCCACCCAACTAAACCTGGTGCCCTGCCTGAGGCAGACGGTGTGCTAACAGCCCAGATGCGAGGACAGACTGCAAGGACAGACTGCCGGCCTCTGGCAGCTCGGGTTCCAGAGTGAGACGGACCCACACTTGCAGGGTGGTGAGCACATCTGAGATGCTGGGAGCCCAGGGTCAGGAGCCACTATTTCCATCTCAAATGGTATGACTTAAATATTCACAGAAAAGCACCTACAATCAATCAAACCGCAGTGATACCAGAGCAAACGAGTCTGCTGGGCCATTTGCTGGTATTTAGCAGACACTACTCCTGGCTGCATGACTGTATGGCTATGGAGAAGCATCGAGAAGAGAGGGACGGAGGTCTTTAGGTCAGAAGCTCACCTCACCTTCTCTACTCCCTGGAATGTCCAGGACAGTGTCTGTGGATGTGAATAGGAGGTGGGAATACAAAATAATAAGACTGCTTGCTCTCGAGGGACAATTCCAAGTGCTTCACATGTAAAACCTCCATTTACGGTCATTCATTCCATTTTATAGATGTGGAAACGGAGGTCATTTGGTTCCTGTCTATGATCTCTCTTAACCACAAAGCCATCTTGCAAGTATTTCTTCAAAGCAAAACAAAACAACATGTGACCACTGGACTAAAACACTACAGGGTGCAAGGGAACAGGACTCAACTGTCCTAAAACCTTTCTTGTGTGGGAAGGGAGGCTCGGGAGGAGGGCGGACAATCTTCTGAGCTGATTTCTTATGGGCAGGCGTTGGTATGTTTCAGTATGTGCAATTCTGTTGCATGTGCCAGTCCATCTTCATTTTCCTTGTTGAGTCTAGGTACTGATGAAGCAATGCGCTACAATTATTGACGTGTCACTTGAGTTTCACTCTTTGTGTTTCTTCTGAAAATCCTGGTGGAGGGGCCTGGGTTAGGTTCCCCTTTTTTCCAGCATCTAAATTCAATGAACGCCCTGTCCCCAAACACCGAACCCTCTCACGCAAGGTGAAAGGGAGAGGTGGATTCTATTTGAAGGAATCCTGTGACCGGAGAATCCTATTTCTGGGCCACAGGACACGAACTGAAAGCAGGCCAATGCCAGTGACCAAGCCCCGGTCAGAGATGTCCTCTCTGAGCAGAAAAATGTGAGCCTGGGGGAACAATGTCTTTTCTGTTTCAACCTGCGGCAGCTCCCCTGGGGTGTCAGTTCCATCCATTGCCTCCTGGCGGCCATGTAATGAGGGGAGGATGACAGGAGCAATATGATCACAGGTTCTATGATCTTCTTTTTTTTTCCAAAAAAATCCTAAAATTGCCATGCTCCTGAAACTGCAGAATATGACAGCTCCGTGCAATGTGCTATTACATTTCCAAAATTCTCTTTCTGATGGGTGGGATGATGATTCCCTAGCGTCCCTTACCGCTCGCTGGGACCATAACCAAGCCTCCTTTGGGAGGGAGTGTCTGTCATCGAGTCCCTGTGTGTATCCCCTGCCATATATATAAAAGGCAGAACCGGCTGGATGGAACCCTCCCTCCTCCTCCAGCACCAATGTCCACGCTCCGAGAACAAGAGACCCCACGTACCATTAACACATTCAAAGACATCACAGCACTTTCCAGGAGTCCCATCGCCACGGGAGACTATGCGGGGAACGGATCCCACCTCACACACGGGGAAACCACATAAGCCAGAGAGACACTCGCATCTGAAACCAAAGAAAAGGGAAGGAAAACCCCATGAATAAACAACAACACAGAAGTCGGGAGACCACAAAGTGGCTGCGGCCAGGGAACTCCACGGGATGACCCTGCTCCTGTGTATCCGGTGTCACTGGGGAGGGGGGAGGCAGGAGGGGCTCCAACATAATTTGCATCCCAGAGAACTAAGACTCATCTACATAACATACACCCAGATTTTAAATGTTTACCATTTTGACAGAAATATTCCTAAATAAATGCATGACTTCATTTCTTCTTTAACTAGACCAGCATTGAGCATATCATCTTGCTGAGGACTCAGGGCCATTGTTATGGGCATGCACTGTGTTACCCCATAAATCCCCGAGGCCCTCGGTCACCGCAGAGCTGGGCTCCCCAGTGCCATGCTGCTGCTCTGTTGCTGACCTGTAGGTATTTTCCAGAGATTTTTCTGGCCCTCCTTTCAACTATTAAGTTATTGGCTTTCCATCTTTTTTCTTTTTTTTTTCTTCTGTGTGTCTAGTGGCACCCTCACCACACTAGTTAATTTGTAATTGCATCTAACAGAGGAAGCAGACCCTCACTGGAGGCTCAGAAGCTCTTTGTATATGAATGGCCTGAGCTTCTGTAAGTGGGCTTTGCAATGCTATTTGGAAGAGGACAGTCTTAATCTGGGGTCTTCTGTGCTGTGTGTGCCTTTCTCGCTACTTGCACGAATGAGGCGCTCGAGGGCCTGAAGCTAGCTCTGCGGGCTCGCACCCACAACTTCAACGCTAGCTGTGAGACTGGCCTACACCCAGGGAAACAGCGGCAGGTAAAAATGAGAGGAGAAAGCACTGTGGTCCACCGCCTGCTGGTCTGAGAGAATGAAACAGGAGGCAGGAAGGAGAAGCGCACAGCAGCAGGGTGTCAGGATGTGAATGTGATACAGGGGAGGAGCAGGGAGCCAGGCCCTGGGATCTCCGGAGGCGGAAGTGTGGTCAGAGGGTGGAGAGAATGACAAAGGGGGTTCCCAGGTAGATGGAAGTGAAAGGAAGATCTCCTTAGAGAAGACATCTTCCAGGAAGTGTGCGGGTGTTTACATACGGTGGGGGCGAGAGGAGAAGGTAACACTGCCAGCAGGGAGGGACTATGAGCGCATTCATGAACTCTCGTTGACCCCCTTCTTAGGTAAGTGACTACTTTGCTCATCTATCGTTCTTCGGGTCTCTAGTAAATTAAAATATTCCTGGAGTCCGCGAGAACCTCAGTATCAGGTCCAGAGGTTTAACTGCCTTTCTAGTGAACTGCAGAACTAAAAGGAAACAAATGGAAGTTAAAATCCGCACCAAAGACCATGAAAGCCACTGGGAAGGTATGGAAGACCAAGGCCGGCCTCTCAGGCTTCTTCCGTGGGGGTGACGGCTACATTGGATTTCTGGGAGAAGCGGGTGGTAGACAATTAAGGTTTTGCTCAATGGTATTTCTGCTTATGGTTTACAATAAACGTCTGCCTGTTTTCTGTGAGTGGAGCTGGGAGCTCTCGAAGTATAATCTGTCTTCCTACAGGACAATCACCTACAGGACCGAGTCGATACGAACTGGGCTTTTAGTCCCTAGTAGGGTTATCCTTTCGTCTTTACATGCCCAGCCCCTGCAGCATTAAGCACGTAACCATACGACAGTCCAGTAGCAATAAACTATTTACATTAAAATGATGACATAAATTGTAATCATTAGGATCCCACTATCTGGATGTGATTACAATGAAAGATCCTTGCAAGGACAGCTGGGATTCTCATTCTCGCCTAATCATTCTAATTTAAACTCCAAAGAACATACAAGCAACCAAAAAAATGAGTCTTCACCTGTTGTCCTTCAACCCTTCAGTGACCTTCCTACTGAACAGTATGTGCCCTTATGTGCCTGGCTCTCGGCTAGGCTGTCGGAAATCACACCAACCTGAGAACCATGACTAAGTGGCTCTGCATTTGCCCTTTAACATTTGATCCAGGTCCCAACACTCAAGTAGCTCTTGTTTCCCTAGAGACTCACCTCGGTTGTCCGGGTGTCCCTAGCATGTTTCAGAAGACCTGACACTGTACAAAACTGCCCTCGAAGCCACTGAGAAAAGGGAAACCCTTTTGCTGAAGTTTCGCTTCTAAACCAGAGTGACTCCATGTCCAAGGTCCAAGGACTCCATGTCCTGGCTTCTGCTTGCTGGCCTCCTCTCGGCACCTTCCCCTTCTCTGCATCTCCCTTGGCAAACTCTCCCTACCTGTTGCCTTCTTTTAACTTCTCACAGCTTCCCCTGAACTTGAGACTTTGCAGATGTTAAAGATCATTAGCCCCTTAATATAGAAAAAAAATTCTTGAGAAAAGGTGAAAGTCGGCTCGTGGCAGATAACTACCAAGCAACTAGCTCTGGGGTTGAAACGTTATGGAACAGCCAGTTTTTTGCAGGTTGAAAAATAGTTGAATAGCAATTTCACATAGTTCAGCAGAATGCAGCGGCCATGAGTTACCTTATGTCTACGCTCACTCTGTCAGATAACAAATGGGGGACGTCACCAGGACCCTTATCTGCCAAGGAAATTTATTATGTCTACAAATTAGGGGAGTCCAATGGATTCTTTAAAAGGCTTTAATAAGATTATCCCAGAGTCTCTGGTTTACCGGCACAGGAGGTAGGCAGCTTCCCTTTTCCTGATGAGGCTAGGGAGGCACAGACCACCCAGTGACCTGAAAGTGAAGAAGACCTCCTGTCCTGTGTTTTCCACGAAAAGAGACTAGATTTTTTTCCAGCAAGTCATGAAAAGGAAACGCTGAATTACAGAACTGAAGCATGCAAACTATACCTTGTCCTCACCACCTTTTTTCTTCAGTTTTATTCTTTTTTTTTGCACCACCCTCCCCTCCTCCACCCAATCTTCCTCCTACCTTTTATCCCAATGCCTGAATAAAAAGCAAGCAAGAGGATGGAGAAAACGTGGATTAGTGGGAGGGACAGCAGACTAACTCGAGGAAGAGACACTTATTAAACTGATGTCACCCCTTATCCTTCATGTTTGAAACCCTCCCTCCCTCAATGTCTAGGCTCTAACTTGGTCCCCACTCACCCAAATCTCTCCTTTCCCAAAACTACACCATATCCATCCTATGGCTCAGCGCGCCTGTACTTTGTAGTCTAAAATCTTCAATTACTCCTCACTTGATTGGTCAACTTCTCAGCCTTGCATTCAATACCCTCAGGCCCACATACCGTTTTCCCCAATCTCTCTCTCCTGGTATTTGTCTTCATTTTCCTTATGCTACAGCCACACTTTTATTCTCCAAACCAGCCCAGGCTGCACTGCCTACCCAGTCCACCACCACCACCCCCTCCTCTCCAGCTGTCTGTCTAGAGCCCATCTGTCTTTCTAGGCCAGCCTCAAAGAACTCCATACTTTTCAAGGCCCTCCTCCCACTGTTTTGTGGTGACTCACATAATCCATCTTCCCACAAGCTCTCTTTGGATCTAACATGTAGATTCGTTAAAGAAATACTTTTTAATGATGAGACAGAACAGGAGATGAGTAAAAGGGGGACAATATTAACTAAATGAAAGAAAGTGAGAAGGAAAGCAGTGAGATTTCTATATTGTAAAAAGAATAAAAGGACACCAGCATGATACCTTGAAGCAGAAGTGCTGAGAGCTCAAACAAATTATAAATAAATAAAATAATTAAATAACAGCTTTGAGATGAAACTCACATAGCATAAAATTCACCCCTTTTAGAAGTGTGTAATTTGGTGGATTATGTTCACAGGGTTGGGCAACTATCACCGCTACCTAATTTCAGACCATTTCCATCGCCTCGAGAAGAAACCCTGAACTCTCCACTCAGCCTCACCAGCCCCTGGCACCTACTGATCTATGTTCTGTCTCTATGGGTTGGCCTATTCTGGGCAGTTCCTATAAATAGACTCACACAATAGATGCTCTGAGGCCTTTTAAACAAGAAGGAACCTGTATCTGCAATCTGCCAGAAAAATCAAGCCTCTAACATTAACCTCAGTATTAAGATAATGACCAATCAAGGTAGCATATCAATAAATGTTTGCATAATGTAATCACAGCTGCAGCCAGGTGGATTGGTTAAGCTGTCTTTTTCTCCCTCACACAGGTCATGGATTCAGCTCACTGGGCATCCGAGTGCCCAAGAACAATGATGAACAGCATTCAGACATCATCTCGGCCCCTAGAGGGCACTCCCTTCCTTAGGAGGCTCTGAGAGGCAGTGCACACTTATGCTTCATGTTGGTTGCTCCCTGGTCTGCACAGAGTCCCAGGCAGGCCAGAGGCCAGGGTCCTGGCACAGCTTACAAGGGGCTTCTAGTCCAGCCTCTCCTTATCTTTCAGCTTCGGGTTCCACTGGTTCCTCCTTATGCCCCGCAGCTGAACAACAATGGCAACATGCCATTCACTCCATCTACCCTCCCCTGCCCCGTATCACCCTGCGCCCTGCGCCACAGCTCAGATGTCCACACGCCTAAAATCCCCTGGTGAATTCCACACAACTTAAGACCCCCTACTCTACAAGGCCATCTCTGATCAAGGAGCAGCCAGGCTTAACTTTCCCTCCTCTGACCTTCAGAAGTACCCAGGGGTACTGAACTCTTGGAGTGTAAGTGCTCATCCCACAAAATCAAAGTCCTACTTTTTCTCCTGTGAATTCCCTTAGCGCCGGGGACAAGTCTTTGTCATGTAAAGGAAAACATCGAATGACCCAGGCATCCAAACAATAATCTGGAATGAATATTTTTTCATGGCTAATAAGTCAGAGATTAGACCATGCATTGGTTTTACAGTTTTTATTTTTATCAGTTTTAGGTGGCACGCTGATAAGTACAACATCAGTGTGTGGAGGGAAAGACTATGGAATTGGTCTGGAACGCGGACAGCAGAGTGCTAAACACAAAGACTGTTCTTCTCCAAGTGGGGGCCGGGGCTCCAGAATCTACCTGTATAACAAGCTCTCCAGGGGATCCCACTGGAACCTAGGACCAACATGCTGAGAACTGACTCCTGCCGGTGCAGGCTCTCGGTCACCACAGCTGAATTTGCACTTTCCACTGGGAAAAGCCAAGGTCAACTAGTTTGAACATCTTAATGAGAATGAGGATTTGGAGCATTTGCTCTCGATCATTTACAATAAAGACTCCTTCCTGTGAGTCAGGCGCAGTAAAGAAAAGAACAACTTAATTTACTATCCAACACAATCACACACCCCACCCCCCAAGAACAGGGGTGACTACTAGCAAGCCACTTAAACTCTGGGATGCTCCGTGTTCTCAGCCATAAAACGAGATGGTTGGACCACAATGAGCTTTCTTCTAACTATAAAATCGTATGGTTCTCTTATTGCCAACCCCATTCCCATCACTGCCACGGTCAGATTCTGGCCCATCCATGCCTACTTATTGCCTGCACCCCATCCCTGGAGCAGACCACAGCCTCATGCCCCATGCTGGTCTCTTCCTGGCAGCAAGAACCTCAGCCTTCACATCCAGCTCAGGACGGGCCTTCTCTTTGAAGCTTTCTTGGTCTTTTCTTTTCTTTTTTTGGGGGGGGGGCGGGAAAGTATACTTACACACTTAGACATCCACTGTTCTTTCTCCTTTCCTATGAAAGAAGACCGAGCTATGCAGGAGAAGCAGCAACATGCCCCACATACTGTCTCGTATCGCTAGGCTGCCTTACCTAACCAATTTAGGGCTTCATTACTAAGTAGAAGAATCAACAGTTTGTTTTGCCAGAAGGACGAGAGAAACCGTGGAGGATACTAAACCATAGGGAACTGCCAGAAGGGGCCGTGGGGCAGAGGAGTCCTCTTTGCTACTCCCATGCCATTCAGCAAAGCACAGGGGCCCTGGAATGTGCCCTCGTGGGGGGCGTCATGCAGAGCTGATAGTAAAATGTCATTCTAACATCCCCTACAGTTAACTCCTTGGGTAGAGGAGGAAATCTGGAAGCAGCAAACCATCAGACTCCTCACGTTCCCCAAGCACATCCAAATCCCTGCCCATATCTGGAGAAAAAAATGACCCTGTGAGGTCCTCTGTAAACGATGCCTCCCAACACTGGCTTCATCCCATGTCTGAACTGAGTGCCTGAGCCCTTCAGAAGGGGAGAACCAGTGCCCATAAATCAAAACCACTCTTCATATGTGGGAGGTTAGGTCTCCTCCTCGTCAGGAAACAAGGATAAACATAGAATTAAAAGGGCAAAGTACTTGTACTACTAGGATTCCACACGGTGTATTAATGAAATAACTATCAGGAACGGAAAGTACACTGACACATAGAACATTCCTATTCTGTAAAAAGTAGCTCCAACTTTACTTAAATCTGATGTACTCTCTCTCTACTAATTACATTTATTAACTCTTCCAGGAATGTATACGTTTTAAAAAAGAGGCTGCAAAGAAAACATCCAAAAAGAATGGGTTTCCCACCCGAGGGTCCAACTACCATATGGAAAACTGTATTCCTCCCCACGGAGGTTTCTTAGGGTTCTACTTTTTCTCATGTCTCCCCAGGAGAGATTTACTACTAAGTCACAAACCTCCTCCCCCTTTGCTCAAGCTAATTCCTAGATGATCTCTCATTTCGCCCACTCAGGCAGAAATGGTGCGTTCTTCACTTTCCTTTCAGTCAACAGCAAAACCACTCTGCATTTTTGGGTGTCGCTATGTTTTTTTCCTGGGAAGCAGGGGAGGGGGCTGCTATTGGAGGATGTGCTCCACTACAGGGGAGGTATAAATTGAGGCTATTAAAGGGTGTCCCAAAATTCACGCAAGAAGTAATTTTGATAGAAAACACAGGTTTATAATGAAAAATTTTAAATTTTTTATTGATTCATAAAGTATACAGTATAGGGTTATGTATGGAATAGCATATCGGGTAAATGGCCTCCACGGCTTTGCTGGCACATACGCACTCTTTTGTTGAAATTTTCCATGATCGTTTTGCATAAATGTGGCTGAATTTTGATGAGGCTCATTTTCATCTTGATGGCTTGGTTAATCGACAAAATTGTCGCATTTGGGGTTCAGAAAACCCACAAGTGATTGTTGAGAAACAAATGCATCCACAACGTGTCGCTGTTTGGTGCGGATTTGGGGCTGGAGGCATCATCGGACCATTCTTCTTCGAAAATGTGGCTGCTCAGGCAATAACAAAAGAGTGCGTATGTGCCAGCAAAACCCGGAGGGGGGATTTTACCCCAAAAGGCTATTCCGATTTGTTTTCCCCAACAACCCCTTATATATATAATTTTTTCGCCCCAGAAAAAAAATTTAAATTTTTTCTTTAAAAAACCCGTGTTTTTTTATAAAAAAAAATATTTTTCTGGGGGAATTTTTGGGGAACCCCTTTGAGAAAAAGGGGCCTCTTTTTTGTTTCTCCCGGAGAAAAAAAAAAAAAAAAA
>NW_005871054.1:19732581-19784401 GCF_000147115.1 Myotis lucifugus
AAAATGGAAGTGGTAGAAACTGTAGGAAAATGGAAGTTGCAAGCCCACATGGTTCCTGCAGGATTTATAAAATTAACTTCTAGAACCACGCCCCATGGTAGTGGGTGTGGCAAGGAGAAAGCAATGACACACACTGCACACACTGCCCTGCCGCCTGGATGTGACCGGCTGGGGAAGAGAGCTGGGGACGTTCCCAAGGACTCAATCCTGGTGGCAGGAAAACCAGAGGCACAGAAACACGGCCGAGAGGACCCACAGGGCCCCGTGGAAAGGAACACGGGACACCTGGGACCCGGCAGGCTTCCTGAAGCCCACTCCATTCAGCCAACAACCTGTTAACGATCCAGTCCCAGCAATGAGCTCTCAGCCTTTCCTTCCTTAGGCTGTGGTGGGCCAGGTGGCCTCGGAGGGTGGAGAGGGGGCAGGGGAGAGACGCAGGAAAACCAGTCAGAAAAAGGAGGGACACAGTGTGCTCCGGGAAGGAGGAGCGGGTTTGGAGTGGAGAGTAAGTTTTAATAGAGGAACATAAGGCATTCTCTCTTCGGAGCCAGGATTGCCGACTGCACGAGAAATGAGAAATGCATGCTTTGGGATGTGGGTTTGCTTAGCTTGTGAGCACCCATTTGCTGAGTGCGGACATGCAGAAGGGCACTGACCTGCATGGCGGCCGGGGGCACACAGGCCCTGCCTTCCCTTCAGGGAGGCGTTGAACACATAATCACAAACGGGATGTGGGATGTGGACTATCCCATCCCCTTCCCGGGGCCGGTGAAGACCACCACCATGACGTCAGGACAACGCATCTATTTGAAAACCTGAGCCAAGCGTTGCTGCCTGGGCTGCTAACACTCCTCCAGAGCCTGCTGGGCCGAGCAGGCTGAAACAGCTGCCTTTAAGCCCGTGTCCACTTGGGTGCGTGGGGCTGTCAAGCCCCAGGCCTCTGCTCACGGTCATCAGTGCAGAGTGAGGACGCTCTGGCCTCCGGTCCCGGAGGGAAGGTGCATCCCCAGAGTCCTGCTCTGCTCTTGGGACTCGCCCTTCCACGCCGCCTTCTCTGCCTTCCCCACTTTTCCTGTGGGGACCACCTCTCAACACCTGAACACCACCACACAGGGCACCACTCAACCCTCTCCTACTCATCACCTGGTTCTCGCCTGAAAACGCTGTTTCCTTGCAGCTCCTCCAGGGAGACCGCAAACTGCCCCCCTCCCCCTTACTTGTTCACCTGGGCTGATGGGAGGTGGACATTCTCCAGGCTGGCCTCTGGCTAGCAGCCCCACCTGGTTGCTCTCCTCTCAGCCAAGCCCTCCCTCGGAGGTGTTGCCCCCTACCCACTGCCTATGGGGGGGAGAGGGGAGAGTCCAGAGATAGCACTCACATCAGCCTTAGACTCGAGCTCTGGCCACTTAGGAGCCATATGGCCTCAGGCAAGTTACATCCTCTCCCTAAGCCTCAACTGTACCATATGTAAAAGCCAAGATCATTAAAATATGCCATAGGACTGCTATGTAGATGAAATAAACGGATACGTGCAAAGCACCTCGGACACAGAAGCACTCAACGCCTGCTAGCTATTTCATGTAATTATAAGCTGGACGGCTGCATGTCTATGTGGGAAAGGCATTTTCATCACCCTGACCTCACCCGATTTTTGGAATCCAGTGACTCTGGCTCCCGCTCCCCTTCAGCCGCTCACTCCGATGGCCACAACACTCTGAACTCTCTCAAGTGAAACATCCTGCTCGCTGATCACACGGCTCACCCAGTTCTCTCATCCGTGTGCTCCCCCGCACTGACTCATCACCCTCACGGCACCGGCACCTCTCCTCCCCAGATCCTTCCCTTTCTCCTCAGTCTGGGCCTGTCCGGAGTGTACCTCCTTAATGAGACAGCCCCAAACCCCTGGGGCTTACTTGAACCACCGTCCTCATGAGGCCTTTAAACGTCCTGCCCCTTTAACCTGCGTTTGCATCTGGTCCCTTGACCCCCAACCCTAAGTTAGTGAAGCCCGGAGACGGCAAACCTGAAGTCTGCAGGAGCTGGGCAGGAGTCCTGGAGCGCAGAGCTACTCCAGACAACTCAAGAGGGTCCCTGCTCCGCGGGGGCATCACTACTCCTTCCGCATAGAAACTAGATGGGCAGTGTTACAGCTATACCTTCCAAACGCTCCAGAGAAGCCAGATGTTCATGTGAAGCCTCCCAGTTTTTCAGTGTTGATGAGTAATCTAAAGATACCCCCCCCCAAAAAAAATAGGCAAAAGGAAAACATGTTTGGGGGGGGGGGTGCAATCAAATTCAGTCCCAAGGCTGCCAATTGCAAATCAAACCAATGACCTCCTCCTCTGTGCTGCCGAGGGCTGCTGGGGAGAAGCACACGCCCAGCAGTAGCTGTCCTACGTCCTCAACACTGAAGTTCCTCATGTCAATGGCAAACCTCCACTCACCCCCAAGGACCACTTCTCCAGGATGCTTTTTCTGACCAGAGGCCCAAAGGTAAACAGCTGATGCTGTGTGTACCCGTGCACAGCAGTGTGAAGGGCACAGACTGCGAAGTGTCCATCAAGTGGGGAGGCGTGGGGGTGGAGAGGAGGTCATTCCGGGAAGAGGGGAACACCTAGTCAAATGTACAGAAACAAGAAAGACTGCAGTGTGTCTAGATTGGAGCAAACAGTTCAGCCCACCAGGAGCATATTATGGTGGGAAGGGGACTGGGGGACCTTGTAGAGGGGCTTGCAGGGGACGTGGCTAGAGAGGTTGGCCAGGGGTGGCTACTAAGGGATCCTGCGTATCACACTGAGAAGCATCTTTAATGGAAAACATCTTAAACAAGGGATGCAGTCTTGCAAAGAGGAGGTCATCTGAGGAGAAAACAATTGTTATGAATTTTATTCTTCTTGAATCATAAAGATAGGTGGGATTAGAATGTTTTAAGTCGCAAAACATATTAAAAGTTTAAAAAGCAATGACGCCAATAGCCTAGAATGCCCTTTCCTCTTTCTCCATCTGCCGAACTCTGACTCATGCTTAAAGATTCAGCTCAAAAGTCAAAACTGACAGTTTTCCGAATGGAATTAATCTCTCTCTGCTCTGTGAGCTTACTTTTCCTTTTGCACACTTCTACTTCTCAAGCATGTAGCAGTTTAAATACTAGTGATTTATACATGTTCGCCTTCCCTTTAGACTGCAAGCTCCTTCACACTGGTGACGACATCTTAGTCCCAACAGGTAGTACAATGCCTGGCACAAGATAAACACTCAACAATTTGTTCCCTGAACACACCAAAACCACTGATGGCAGGACTTGCCACAGATGAACTGTCTATAAATGTAATTAAAAGCAGATATTATTTACCTGTGTTAGACACTATATAAGGTGCATCCTTACCATCAAAAACTACACAATCTAACGTCTTAGGAAGTGTCAGAAGATTCTTCAAGAAACCCTGGTCTCGCTATGGAAATCAAAGCACTTGACCACGTCATCACAAGAGCCATGAGATACAACTTCCTTCCTTTCCAAACAAGGGCAAAGTCAGAGAGAGAGCATTTAAAAGGCGGCCGTCTGTATGATTCAGTGGACTGACAGAGCATGAAGTCCAAGAGAAACTAGCTGTCTTGACCCTCAGGGTCCCGGTTAAGCGGTTACATATCTACTGGGCGAACAGAACCCCAAGCCCTCTGCAAACTGTGTCTACACAGCAAGAGGAGCCCGGTCACTCCCACCCAACGTAAAGGTGCAAATGAAGAGTGGAACACATGCTATGGAATATGGGGGTGCGGTTGGCGTTTCCAGAAGAAGGAGGATTTTAACATTTTAGGTTTGCTTATCTGTGATGTAAACAACTTCCCAATACACTTTTGCAGAGCTGTGTGGCACCGTGGTTCCGGTGGCCTGTGTCATGTCTTCAATGGGGCTGGGCAGGGTTCGCACGATCCATGCGGTGGAGTCTGCTTTCCAAGTTTCCCGCAAGCGTAATGGAATTCACAGTTGAGTCTTTCAGTGACAGTCAGAGGGCATGTATTTAGACTCTGGTGACGGCCAGGCCCATTCAGACCAAACTGTAAGCCAATGAAGCCAGAGGGAGAGCCTTGAGCTTTGTTTCAGGACTGAAACCCGTATAAAATAAAACTGTACACTATACACTGGTCAACCTCACGGTGAAACACAGGTCTAAGGCGCGTGGGAAGGAAGCGCAGGGCGTCCACATATGAAGCAAATTACTGACAGATTAACGTCTCTGCACGGGAGACAGTTCATCTCCAGCGGGCAAGGGCTCTACTTCTAGGAAAGCATAGCTTCCTCCATCTGGGGACACGTCCAATAACAACATGGAATTCCTACAACTATTTTGTTTTAAAAACATCAGAGTTTAATATAGACTCTGGCTTTTTTAGTTATGAGATGACTTGCTCTTTTGGGCCAAAAATTACTGTGACAGAGGGCAACAGAATAGATGTTCTTTTCTTAGTTGAGAAAGAAGGGCTTCGAATACATTTCCAAACTTTTCCCCCCGCATGTGTTTAAAAACTGAGAGAACGCTACCATGATAGCATGTTCAGGAGTCAGAGAAATGGTTTAGATCTGTGCTATGCTAATGCATATTTTACATATTGTATAATTTTACGTTTCCCCTTAAAAGCAGCTGGATAAATTATCCAAATGAAAGGAAACCACCAAAAAAGTGAAGTGAATGAGAGAAATTTGCCTACCAATAGACTGATCTTTAAACACAGGAAACAAAAACTATTATTAAGTGCCATCTTCTTTGAGACAAAGTCCTGGGAATAGATGAACATGATAATTAATTATAAGGTTTGATAATGTCCTTGTGAAAATGCATCTCTAGGGCCAATTTCCACTGGCTATTTAAGTAGGTATTATACAAGCAATTTAATCACCTAACACGATATTAAAAGCATATGGGCCTACAGTACATATTACCTAGTGATCTAAAGAGCTTAATACCATCTCAAAGAACTAGGGCGTGCTCCCAGTGCTATGATAAAAAAAAATCTGTCAATTCCAAGCCACCCTCCGGATCAGGCTCTGATGTATGTGCCTGGTTGGGCTAATGTGCCCGTGTTCCCGACCCTGAGTAATCCTCAACCCCGTGCTCCCAACACCCTCGTAGAGATTTAAACAGCAGGATGATGGGCCGAGGCTCTGGAGATAAGAGCCGACTGAGCAGCTCTGGGAAGCTCAACCACCCAAGTGGAAGTAGGTTAGCAAACAAAGTGAAAGCACTCTTGACACTGTCCCTCCACCACTATTACTCAGAAGCAAGGGATGACTCAGACGTTACTGGAGCAGAGGAATAAGAAAATCCACCGAGTTCTCAGTAAGATGGGAACTGTGTCATCCTAAGATTTAAAAATGCAGGCAAATAGGGAGGAATATGAAAAATTATCACTAGTTATTCCCTGTGTGCTTTTCTTTTCTTTTTTAGGTCCTTGGTTTCTTACTTTGGACGTAGAGCTGGCATTATTACTTTATGGCTTTTTCTTAAATTCAGGTTTTCTTATTTGGTACAAAGCCATCCATTAATTTTCTTGAGGGCAGACTAGTCAGTTGGTGTGTGTTCTCTTATCACTTTCCAAAGGCCTGAAGCTGTTTTGAACTGGCCGAGGTGATATCTGTTTAGCTGTCGAGTTCCTTCCAGCCTGGGCCGTCTTATTCGTCGTCGTTCCCCACACCAAGCCCCGGGTTCTCTGTCTTCCATGAGGTCCCCCGTGAGTCGCTGCCATTTAACTGAGCACTTTCCAATCTGCGCCCTGTTTTCACATACTGTAGCTTTGGGGTTAGAGTCATTCCGATTCAACTCAAGTGCTTCTGAAGGGAAGAGACGATCTGCCAAAGATTCCATTCCGCTGGCTTCATCCGGTATGAGTCAACTTCAGGCTGTGAATTCTGGAAGCTCCTTTCCGAAATATCTGTATCCTTCACAAGAAGCAGTGTGCTAGCAATCTGCTAAGATTCCGTCACCAAAACACAGTATCACACCAAGAAACCAGGACCGAGGAATGGGAACGAAGCATCCTTGATCTTCCACGTGAAGTAGCAGTATGAACTCGTGCATGTTACGGAGAAGGTGAGTTCCTCCCCACTGCTCTGGTTGTGGCCTGTATATCTGACCTATCTCAGCTACTATGGGGTTGGCATCCTTCCTTTTATCTTACTTCACTTCCTGGACCTACAGAGTTTAGAGCTATTATGAAAAACGACAGGGTGTGAGTTGGAAATTGTCTTCTAAGGTGAATGTCTTGTAAGAGAGAAACAAAACTGAGGCTTAAACAAAAACATGGAACTTAATTCAACAGATTGCTTTTTGTTTTAAGAGAAAAAGAAAGTGATGGTCCAATCAAAGTTAGGAACAAAGAATCTAAAACTCCTCCCCGAAGGCAATGCTCTGTGTGTCTACGTGTTTGTGTGTAAGTGTGAAATACAGAACACTCCAATAAGAATATGGAAGAGCTAAATAAACAGGAGTTACAGGGAAGAGAGACAAAGACAGAACCTCAGGGAAAGTACAGCTCGTAGAAACCACGTTCTATTGGAAAGCAGTTTCTAAGAGTAAAGCCTTATACCATGAATTCAGCCTCTGGTCAGATCGCCTCTGCATCTGCTATATAAGGAACTATCTATTCATAGGTATATTTAAAAAACATAACAGGCAATCTACTTTATTGGATTATCACCCAGCTCTACAATTCAACCAGCGCTGATGACTGTGGTTTAAATCGTTAGTCTAATCGTTTATTTCATTTTGCCATTTCTAAGGTTTCCTAGTGAAAAAATGAGGAAAAAAAGTAACCACCATTCTTTCATGACTTCATTTGGACTTGTTCCCCTTCCTCTCACTACGCAAATCACGTATTTCCCCATTATCTGTGGGACACTGGGATTTTCTAAAACTTTCCCTTCTCCTTCCTTTCCCAGGAGTCTCCTGTTGCCAGCGGCGTGGGTTCCTCCCCTCTAAAGGGTTTGGGAAAGTCAAAGAATGTCAAGGTTGAAGTTACTTTTGCGGTCATCAAATCCCTCCTCTCCTCCCTCTTTCACAGATAAGAAAGCAGACCCAGAGGAAGTGAGAGGTGTGTCCAAGTTCATGCAGAAAGGGGCCTGGATTCTGGCGCTCAACTTCAGCCAGGTGCTCTCTGCACGGTGCCACGTGACGCGTGGAGAATTCTTTAGCTGCTGGACAGTTTGTTCACATGTACTTCGCTCACAGAGGACAACAAAGCAAAGTATAGGACATGGACTGTTAAGCCTTCTGAGTGGGGCTGGGGAGGGGCTCAGGCTGACAGGACAGGGCTGCCTGGTGGGGCTCGTACTAACAGCACAGCCTGGCTCTGCCACTCACTGGGCAGGGCCCTTCCTCGGGTGAGGATCCATCTCTGAAATGGGAGAGCCATACAACCTGCCCCCTGGTGGAGGGGGGAAGAGTGTGTGTGTGTGTAAGCTCTATGGTTCACACACACACACGCGCACACACACCTGTGTAAGCTCTATGGTTCAGGCTCGACTACATTTCCACTGCAAAGTCACATAGCAGTCAACATTTATCTAACATATCATAGAAAATCTTTAATTCTTTTGGACTAATTCTTTCATTTTTTAACATACTTTTATTGATTTCAGAGAGGGAGAGGGAGAGAAAGATAGAAACATCAATGATGAGAGAGAATCATTGATCGGCTGCCTCCTGCATACCCCACACTAGGGATCGAGCCGGCAACCGGGGCATGTGCCCTTGACCAGAATCGAACCTGGGACCCTTCAGTCCACAGTTTGGAGCTCTAGCCACTGAGCCAAACCGGCTAGGGCTGGACTAAGAAAAAGTTTAACATGTTTCTATATCTTGATTTAAAAGTAAAATACAACCTGCCCCCTGGTGGAGGGGGAAGAGTGTGTGTGTGTGTGTCTCAGAAAGCAAGAGATATAACTGTTCAGGGTACAGGTTCTGAAAGAGAACGGGACATTTTAGTCGGAGAGGCCGGAGCCAGGGAGCTGGGCTCGCTGTGCTGGGCTCGAGCAGGAGAAACCCTATTTTAAGTCTGAACACTATAAACAATGACTTATTTCCACCACAAAACAATCCGACTGGATTTTTCTCCATAACTTTTAGGAAATGCCTATTTATAGACAGAAATTGATAACAGAACATTTCAGAACAAAAAGTTTGGGACAAATCTCATTAAAATAAATTTAGAAAGGGTGACTGTCAGTAACATATGACCCTCATTCATCTTAATAAAAATATAAAAATAGTTATGTAACAAATCAAAATGCACAGGGTACTGAAAACCTCATTTGAGTTACAGTAAAAGTGAATAATGTAGAGAGGTAATACTGTCTAGATGTTTAACTAGTTAATGTCTACCCTGGAAGCCTGTATCTAAAAAGACTGGTGAAAAGTTACAGGGGTCAAGGGAAGATTCTGTAAAATCGGGCACACACACTGGAGATAGCAAAGAGTGAGGAGTGTAGAGACAAAAACTGTCCTAGGAGCTCTCTGGAGAAATAGCCCCCCGGGGCTGAGGGCAGGGCTGGCTGGCACAGGAGAACATGGGATGCCCAGGTGTACAGCCCAGGCTGGGTCTACCCTCTACCCATCTGGTGGGTCCATTTCCCTCTGACAACCATTACTGAATCAACCACTATAGAGGAGAATTTCCATGCAACACCTTTGAAAGGTTTTATTGTGGGCTTGTTTTGGAATTGACTTGGTTTCATTAGGCAGGTCTTGTGGCATTTCCTTCGGGTGATGACAGAGCACTGAGTTTAACTAGTCACAACATTCCTGAAGGAGGCGAGTTAAAAAAGAAAGGTTGGCTAAATGATGCTTAAAGCTGAGGTGGTGCTCCCAGGCTCCTCGAGCAAGTCTGCTCCCAGGTGAACTGCTGATGGGCAAGGGAAGAGAGACCCAGAAAGGTAGGGAAAGGAGCTGAACCACCAGGTTGCTTGAAGGACACCTGAGGACGGGAGCCCCAGGGCCAGAAGGACATTCCCCTTGGGAAAGGGTCACATATCTGCAGCCCTCCACTTTCTACAACCAGAAAATGAAATCTAACGAGCACCTACATGACTAAACGTATGCTGTGGCAGCTTAAAAAATGGCCACAGATTCTTTGCCATTTCTCCTGTGGGATCTATTGTCGGCTCTTTGAATCGGGGCTATCCTGGTGACTTGCTTTGGCCAAGAGAATATAGTGGGGGTGGTGCTGTGTGACTTCCAAGAGGTCTCTGAAGGCTTTGCTACTTCCTCTCAATTCTGCCTTCAGGTAAGGAGGCCTCCCAGCCATCCCACCTGAGTTCCCAGGCATGTGAGTGACATCACCTTAGACCTCCCAGCCTCAGATGAGGATCGGCCAGCTAATTATAGAAGAGCAGCCCAGATCACACAGTTGTGAGAAATAATAAATCACTGTTGTTTTAAGCTATTACATTTGATGGTGCCTGTTACACAGCAATGAGTAACTGAAGCATACGTATATCGTGTTAATATGTACTATGCTGATATAAATAAGTATGTGGATGAGATCTGAATTCATATTCATTGAGACCTGAATTCATATTCATTGATATATATCCTTGACTTAAAACACACATACACACAATCATCAAAAAAACTGCAGTGAGAGCACAGGCCTTTGAATCAAAGAACGTGGGCTCAAGACTTGGACCTGCTCTGTCCCTTGTACCAGAGAACACTTATGATTTTGCACAAGTCACGTATTTCTCAACCCATTTTCATGTCCGTAAGTTCCTCATGGAACCAGATGACAATAAAATGAGAATAACCAAAGTGAATGCTTTGTAAACAGCAAGGCACAGTACACAGTTAAGCTGTCTTTGGTACTGCTACCCTACGTGCTACTTATAGAATTTTTTGTTTTTCCTTCTCTGCAAAGACGTCATTGGGATCCAAGTGACTACCCTAACTGTCTGGCTGTAAGCTTCCTTTTGCTTGGAGGTGTTTGCACGCACACATACAAAAGGCCTTCCAAAGACATTCAAGTGCCATGAGCCACATGGACAGTCCCATTTCTCCTTCTTATCATGCAGTGCTTAGGCCCAATGTACGGCCCAGCGCACTCACTCCCTTCCACTACCTTCTGAGAGGTGTGATGAGCTGCCATAGAGCTCCCATCACAGTCCAGTGCCAAGAGAAGAGAAAAGGATGGAAAGAATTGGCAGGGGGCCTGGAAACCTAAACCAAGCCGAGGGAGGGAAGAACTAAAAATGGTTAAAAGCTAATTATATCACATAAGAATGATGTCTAAACAGGATGAAACACCGCAAAAGAGGGAAACACAGGATGATGGGCCATTATGAAAAAGAAGAGATGCAGCAAGGAACGAAGGCATAACCTGTGCTTAGAAAGGGCAGAGGGAGGTGGGAAACCCAGAGTGGTCAGGGGCAGACACGGAAGGGGATACCCACGTGTGAAAGGCACATCTAGAGTCAGTGTCTGTCACGTGTGAGGGCTCAATTCATGAATGAACGAATAACTGAGTGAATGACTGAACTGAAAAGAGACAACTCTAAAGAAAATTAACAAATTGAGCGAGGACTCACCCCGAAACAGGGCAGCAAACGACCTGAACAGGTGACACAGTCTCACTGGGAATGGCAATTCCATTCGGATGGAAATGAAGGAGGGAGAGGATTATTTTTTAAGATAAGGTGGGAGAAAGTCCACACATTCCTTTTGTAGTCTATGGAAGGCATAATATATCCTTATAAAAAGGGTGGTTACTTTCACCCAAGGTGCGTCTCTACCGCCAAACTTTGATATTTCATCTGATGTTGTCCTAACTGCACAGGGCCTTTCCCCTCTGAATTCTCCACATAATCAGTGTTATCTAAGATGGCTCTAAATTCTTAGCAATGCTCTTTCCAATTATGCTAGTAAAGGTCAAATAATCATAACAGGATTTTACATGCTCTACAATGATCTTCTTTATATCTAAACATCATGCTTATGAGAGCAAATTTTGAACATGGTTCATACATAGGAACAAAGTTACGTCGTTTTTTTGTTTTGTTTTTTCCCCTCTTAAAATACTACCACTATTACTACCTACGAGGCTCTCTTCTATTTCCATTTCCACATGATTGTTTGGGTTTTTATTCTCTTGTCAAAGTATGACTTGTCTATTGTCCTCCCTAGAAAGGAGGAACCTACGTAATATGCTAAACTAGGTTAAGCCACAGTCTGAACATATTCTGTACTTAGCAATTATTCGGTATTTACTGCATGCACAGAGGAAAAGAAAGACACAATTTCTGACCTTAGAAACATCCTTTTGTTGGTGAGACAAGACTTCATACATGTAACACCAAGAACAATGCAAGGAAGTATATGATGAACTGCCACATGGGGAGGTCTATTTTGAGAGTTCCTACGGGGTGGGATGGGAGTTGGCTGAAGCATGAAGACCTTTGTGGGTAAAGTGGGATTTAATTGGAGTCCTGCAGGATGAACAATATTAGAAAAGGTGGAAAGGAGAGATAAAGGCACCCTGTGCTTTGAAAAGTGAGCTTGGTGTTTGGAATGGATGGTTTAGAAAGTATTGAGAACTGGGCCATTAAGAAGGGGGTTGGGGAAAAACTGCAGGGTTTTAAAGTGAGCCAAGGCAGGAAGATAATTTTCCTCTTCTTCAACATATAAGTCATTATGCCTAAGAGCGGGCGCATTTGCTTATTCATTTGTTCGTTCATTCATTCATCAATAAATGTAGATTGGTATACATCAAATCCTATTCCAGGTACGAGAGCCTCTAAAATATTCTCTTCCCTTGAGAATCACACAGAGTGGGAAAAAAGCTGACAAAAAGAATCAATGATGTTATATATTATTAAAGTGCTATGATAAAGAGACGCACGGGAATTAAGTTAAAAGAGGGCAGAGGAGGTACACCTAAGTCATCGTAGGGGCTGAAGACTAAAAACACTTTGAAGAGAGGGAACTGCAATCCAGAAGGAGGAGTGAAAGCTGTCGAAGGGGGAGAGGAGTCAAGTGCAAACGCAAAAGGCAGGGAGCGTGAGAGCGCTCGGGGAGGGGCCATGTCAGGTGGAAACACAGGATGTGTGTGTGGAGAAGGGGCGGGGGCGGGAAGCAGGGGTCACCGGCTACCTAAAGCACAGGAAACTAAAGAGCTGTGAGAACTTACCCCTTCCCTGCAAATAATTTACAGTGGGAGCCTGAATGACTTCCTTCTCCATGTTCCCCATTCCTTCATCAGAGGCACCTTCCACTGACCACGCCTTAGTTCCGAATGCAAAGTCAAAAACCACGTCCCTACAGTAATAACCATCCTAAGGTTTATGTTTACCAGACTCACAGAAGCTTGGAGAGGAAGACGGACGGCTTCTAGCTGAACCTCCTTTCCAACATCACATTTCTTCTAAGCATTCCTGGCAGGTGGCCATCCAGACAGAAAGAACCGTCTCCAGCTCCAGGGAGCTCAGACTATCTCAGGAAGCAGCCCAATTCATTACAGCACATCATTAGCTGTGAGAAAATGTTTCTTCTTCAACTGAGATTAAAGAGGTCTTCCCGTAGCTTCTACCCACTCCGAGCCCCTGGCGTGCCTCCTACGCGCAGATGGTCCTACATTACCCTGATCGCAGTGAATGAGGGCTGTCCCTTTTCCTCACTGAAGGGATTGTTCACTAACGACTGGCTTTGTTCTGATTAATTGGGTTCTGGAATATACCACGCTACCTTCCTTTTCATAAAGACCTTGAAGGGACATCTGCTACTTTCAGCAATGCTCCACTCCCTTCCTTTATTGATTAGTAATACCCTATGTTTGCACGATGCTTCACCCCTTTCCAAGCATCTGCACGCAAATTCTCCTGTCACAGTATCATAAGAAGGGGCTGTGCCACTATTACATTATCTTCACAGAAGCTTTTGTATCTGTTTTATGATACAGTGTAAGGAACAGGGAAGTCATGTCAAATATGTCGGAGAGAATTTCAGGGTCTCGGACAGGACAAAGGTGAGGTGGTGTTAAAGAACTCATGTATTTTAAGACAAGAAAGAAGAAAGAAGTAATTATCAGAACAGCCTGGAAAGTCTACTCCAGATACGGACAAATAATGGGTACTTACCTTCACTAAGGATCAGAGATACTCCCAGCTGCATAATCACAACTATTCATGCAACAAACACAGGTGCCAAGTGCCTGGCACTGGGACTGAGGGAGACAGAGTGAAAGAAGGCAGTGTCTGGATAGTAAATGTAGAGCAAAAGTTGAAAGGAATGAGATGACTTAGCCTAAATGACGTCTTAGTGGCCTGGGGAAGGTCATGGCAGAGGGCGAGAGAGCATCTTAGAAGGAGCAGGATGTAAGCCCCCGTTTCTAAGCAGGGTCTTCCCAAAAGCCAAGCCCAAGGGCCAGCTCTATGGTGGTGCAAGGAAGCCCCTCATTACAGACCTGCAGCCCTTCACGCTCGGGGATGAACCCATCCTATAGGCTAAGTGGATGTCCTGCTGCTACGACTAGAATGCCAGCCCCTTTTTCTCCCCATCAAGCCAAAGAGAGATGTGTTTGTTACTCCAGAAAGTACTGCAAAAACATAGACTCCTCTTTGCCTCTGCCAGCAATAGGTCTGCAATAGGTCTGGTAGATGTGAAGAATCCTTGGGGAGAACTCCATGATGCAGGGTTTCATCCTAGTGGTCACAATGGTCAAGCTCCTGTAAGAGTCACTGCAGAGGATCGAATGACATGCCCGCTATGGATGGACACCTCGCTGCCTCCCTGGCTACCTCCTGAGGGGCATGTCTGCCTGGACAGTTCCCAGTCTGCAGAAGTGCACGGCACCCCGACATGAAGGGTCTATGAGGATTAGTGACTGCCCCTGGGAACACCTGGCTTGGATCCGAGGAACCACACAGGTAAATACCAAGTTGTAGTAACAGTTCAGTGATTTCTCCGCAGAAACGGGAGAAGATCGGGTTTCCCTAATTGTTGGGGAAAACAAACTGCATGCTTGAAACTTTGCCTCCCAGGATGCTAACACACAAGACAGGAGGAAGCTCATTAACTGAGGACAGACCGACCTTGTTGGCAGCGTGCAGCAACCGTCCGCTGTGAGTCTGACTTGAGTTTCGTAGCTATCCAGGGGGCACACGGCCTGCTGAACGGAGGGGCACTCCACAGTGCTGCAGTCCACGCTGAACACTGGAAGGGGCAGACAGAGGCACCGTTTACTGTGACATGTACTGGCATTTTGACTGAGTCCCCAAATGAAACCCTGGCTCGGGACACATTTCTGCAGCCGGCCTCGCTTCCCAGAAGCCTGTCCTAACACGGGCACATTCGGTTCACTCAACGTTCGAGATCGGTAATGCGTCCCAGGTCTTCGCACAAGGAGAGCAGGGGACAAGACACTTAAGAGTTCAGATGAAGACACAGAGAGAGCATTAAGCCAACGGTGGTTACGTGGGTAGATGCGCTTCTAATAAAACAGTTCAAGAGATGCACAAAGGATTGTTTTGCTTGAAGCATTTATCCAGCAGTTAAGAGAAATCTGACTAATGGTTAGAGACATGTAAAGAGGAAATCACTAGAGCCCAAACCTATTCATAGACCACGCAAGATACACTGCCAGAAGACCAAGGAAGTTAGAAATAACCTAAAGCAAGAAACAGCCGGGACACCGCAGCGGATCACACGTGGCAAAGAAGGTGAGTGAACAGCCAAAGATGACTTGGCACATGCTATCAGAGCCAACAGATGGATGTGGGGAACGGGCAAGAGGGAAGATCGGGGCTGAGCACTCCCTTACGGAACGTCTGGCATTCTGATGCCTGTATGCACCTAAAAAAAACTTTGTTTTATGTATGATGGTTATTTTAAATGTGATCATTAAAAGCAACAGATAAATCTGCAAATGAAGGCTCAGAGACCTTTTCTGGGGGGAAGGAAGCAGCAGGTACCTTAAGTTTTAACCCCCCCTCTCCCATCAAGCAGACATGGAGGGGGACAAAGAAGAAGAAAAGGGAAACAGACAGGGTCCCCCTCTGGAGGCACTGTGGTACCAGGGAATCATTTCTCTGCTTCTCTGAAGAGGAGGCCAGAAGTCAGGCTCCTCTAGCCCACAGCGACAGACGCGCAGTGTACCGGCGAGAATGCCCGTCTGCACGCGGAAGGAGGGGCTGCTGTGGAGGGACGCGGCTGCTGAGACGAGGCGCGTGCATACCTGGTTTGCACTCATAGAGGTCACAACACTCTCCCGGCTTCCCTGAGGCCTTTGACACTAGAATGTTCAGGTATCCCGGCTGGCAGACTTTGCGCAGGCAGCCCGCGGGGTCGCACACGCAGCGGCTGGGTAAGGGGCAGCACTTCCCGGGGGGAGCGTAGCCCTCGATCAGGACGGAGTCCTCAGGACAGCGCGGGGAGAACTGGACTTCACAGCGGGCCTTGGAGCAGTCCGGCTTCTCTTCTAAATGGGAGAGACAAAGTTTAGCACGTGCCGGGAGGCTGTGGGGCGCGTTCCACAGAAGCACACGCAGTCCTAGCGATCCAATGACTAACCAAAGAGGACGGGAGAGGAAGCGGTCTGGTGAAAACCCTCACAACCATGACACCTCTCCCGAGATCTGCTCACGGACACCAGGATGGGAGGCTGAAGTTGCCTCTGTCTCCATCTTCCCTCTCACTTGTGTTGAATTATCAATGTCCAGCCTGTTGGCCAAGATGAAGACAGGCAAAGGGAAGACGCCTACACGGCCAGGAGAATCGGAACACTGAACTCAGTCCCTGACTAAATGAGAGATCCTTGCACTTAAAGGGAGTTTTGAGGGCTGTTCTTTGAAAAGAGTGCACGCTTAAATAACAAAATAGACCCACACATAAATCACGGCTGCTTCAGGGACGGGAGACGGTGTACATGACAATCAGCACGGAAGAGCTCTGATTGTTGAGGAGACGAACTTATTAAGATTCTATGATGTGGAATCTCAGTAAGGTGGACGACGAGCCAAATTCCCCTGTAATTTCCCTAAATGCCATCTGGTATGTTTCTGTCTCCAGCAGAGATCCAACAAATGTACCGCATTCTCTTTTCTCTAGTAGGATGCACTGATCCATCGCTGCACCTCAATCTTAGAAACAAAAACCGACCAAGCAAAGCCCTAGTTTCCGGAGACATCAGTCCATTCCTCAGCTCCTTCGTTTACGTTTTTAAGAAACTTACACCAACATTAATTAGGTCCTTGAGGAAAGACGGAAATAAACCAGAAGCACATCATAGTAGCCTCAGGACCTTGGGGGAAGGGGGGAAAGATGGTACCATGTAGTATTGGGGTACGCTATCATAAGCTCTGCCTTTCCTCATGTAAAACCCACACAGAATCACAAAGCAGGATTAGACCTCGTTCACAGTCTTCTCGTTTAAAAACGCTCTTCTCTTTGTAGATAAAGAAACTGAAGCCCAGAGCTGAAGCGATGCGCCCGAGGTCAGCGGTACACCTCAGGCGAGAATCCAGGTCTCCTCACTTTCAGTTCTCCTGGTGCTTCATCGCACAAAAGCAGATCTATTTCCTAAGCCACGTGTTCCTCGGGTCGTTTCCTACCTCAACTGCTGTATCTTTCATTTACTGTCCATCTTCCTTATCTAACTCCTTCATATCCAATCAAAACATAGTACAGGGAAGTCTTCATCCTCATCGCTCTAGAAAATTCATTCAAACATACTTATTGAGCTCCTGCTGTTCCTGCAGCCTGGGGCATCCCATAAAGAGAAGAAGCATAGGTCCCTGACCTCAAAAAACTTACAATGCAGTGGAGAGTGATAGAAAATAAACAATAAACATTATGCCTAAGCAAACTATAGAGATAGTAGAGGGTGGTAAGTGCTACAGGGGGAAGAACAGAACAGAGCAAGGGGGAATGAGGATGCATGGAAGAAGAGGGAGCAGTGAAAACCTGGTGAGAACAGGCATGGGCGGGAAGCTGATAATTGAACAAAGACTTGAAGGAGTGAGGGCTGGGACGCGGAGATGGCTGGGAGGAGAGCATCCCCGCAGAGGTAGGCACAGGACGTGTGTCCCAGGACGGGCACGGGGGCCAGGGAGGCAGCAGCAGGATAGATGGAGGATGCAGATAGCTTCTTTTCATATAATAACTACAGGCAACCGCTTTGAGTAGGAAAGAGGAATTCCACTCTTGGATCCCGGTCAGAACGGGCAGAACAGAGCAAAAGGCTGAGGAGGAGAAAGTGAATCTTCACTGTACGGGGACTAACAGAGCTGGAGTTTGTAAACTGCACCTAGGAGATGGTGTATCTGGCTGACAACAAACACATGGTCTCATAATTAATAAGAGTTCTGTGACTTTAACTGCAAATAGCTCTTAATTCCCACTCTTGTTAATGGGCCAAAATTAATTTTTTCTGTATCACATTTTATTACATTCTAATTGTGTAAAATATTTGGTATCTATAATCACTTTTCAAACATATGCACCAATAAAACTTGTTTTCATTAAAACCCAACATATTAGATCTTCCTAGTTATTCTGCTCTTTGTTTCTTGAAACAGTCCCAACATTGTCATCTATTGATGTGTGTTTTGCAGTTAGGGCCTTAAGACATTTGTTTACTTCTTAAGAACTGTCTTTGTGATATACTGTTGCAAAAACACCCCTTGGAAAAGATTTAAGAATGTTAAAAATGAGGGTTAAATCTGATTAAGTGCTTTTTCAACTTTTCTCAAGATGATCATACTGGCTTTCCCTTTAATTCACTAATACACTCAATTAGATTTTAAATCATCCTTGTCTTCTTAGAATAAACCTGTTTCAAAAGATCCAGCTGGACTTGATTCCTAAAATTAAATTTTAAAAAATATATAAGCTTGATTAATATTAACCTGTAGCTCTCTCCTTTGTGTGTGTATTAGCTTCATCCAGTCTTATTTTCAGAGTCACACTAACTTTCTCAATGAGCTGTTTCACATTCTACCGCTTTCTCAGCTATAATACAGGAATTATCTGTTCTATGATGTTTTCATAAAAACCCACTTGTGAAACTATCCAACTCGGTATTTTTATTTTAAAGTAGGAAGCGACAGTTTTCTTTTTTGACTATTATTCACATGTTGTACCTCTTTTAGAATAATCTTTTCTTACTAACATACTTTAGTCAGAAATTCAATCTGATTAATCTAGATTTTCAAATTCATTTTAGGCTTTATTGATCAAACTTTCTTATTTGTAGTTTATATGTTCATCGATTCTTTTAATTTTTTTAGTTTCTTCCTTCTTGGCCTTGCTAACTATTTCACTGATTTTTTTCTCTAGTATTTGAAGATTAATGCTTAGTTTGCTTTTGTTTTATTTTCTTAGAAATGTTAATAATTTTAATACTTTATTCAAATACTGCTCTGGTTACATTCCAATTTTTTATATGCATTACTCCCAATGTAACTCATTTCTAAATAATCTATAACTCAACTTTGGTTTCTTCTGTAATAAAGACTTTCTAGAAAAATGCTGTTGAATTTCTGCATCCATGAATTTTTCTTGGGGGGGGGGGGGCTTTCCTTTAGATTTTTAATTTATAGTTATATTGTCTTATTGCCTGAGAATGTAGGCTATACAATGTTCTACTTCTGTGAGTGTTTTTGTTTTGTTTGTGTGTGTGTGTTTTTGGCATGTGTGGCCTATGGTCAACTTTAAAATACATAGATATTTGTAAAGAATGTGTTCTCTGTTTACTAACTACAAACTTACAAATCTATCAAATCAAGCTTTTCTGACATTCACATCCCCTGTATCTTACATTTTTAGTCTAATTTCCAGGAAGGATCTATACAAACCTCCCACTATGTACCCGTAACTTCTCTTTGTGTTTCTAACATTAGGTTTTGACTTGAAATTTTCAAGACTGGGTTGTTTACTTTATGACTAGCAGGCATAATATTCAAGTTATATAGTGACTTGACAAATTATAAAATAATACTTTCAAATAATTTCGATTTCTAAGATCTATATCTTTCTTTTTATCTTGTAATTGTTAACCTTCTTAGCTTTATTATTCTCTTCCTTCAACCCTCTATTCACCTTTCAACAGAGCATCCAGAACCCTACTCACCCAGCGTCTTCCCCTCTCCCAACCAGTCAGCAGCCTGTCACCTAAACCCAACCAGGGTTACCACAGCATCAGGAATTGTTTTTCTGATTCCTTTTTTCTCAGCCTGTTTCTAAATAAGTCTTCCAGTACATTTCATTATGTCTCTATTTCATCTCCTCCATGGAGAAATCGAGAAGAAAAACTACAGCCATACCATGTATTTTCCATCATTCAGAAGGCTTTTCTGACATTACCTCTGAAATTTTAATTTTATCCATTTGAAAAGAAGCCTCTTCTCTCCTGACACTTCCCCTATGATGTCTACATATAATACTTAAGTTAATTAACAAGCTTTGCAGTCTGGTTGCCCTAGCAACAACACTTTGAAACTGGAATCTTTAATAACCAAAAAAAAAAAAAACCCAAAAAACACCACACTAACAAAAATACAAAAAAAGAAAGAAAACCCATCACCAACAAAAACTGCCCTAGATATACCAGACTAAAGTGACAGTAGCACTTGCAATAGAGGTAATTAAGGGACCATCCGCTAGTTTCATTATTTTAATAGTCTTCCTATAACAGGTTAGCCCTTAAAATATTGACAGGGTCACCCAGGATTAATTATAATAATACTGGAGAATTCGTACCACTCCTAGTAATTTTAACTAGTGTGACTACAGGTTGGCCAACTACAGGCCTCCAGGTCTGTATGTCAACAGGGAAAAGTGCAATCATGATCTACGCAATAAACGCATTCAAGAGTATTCAGTTTAAACACACATTTAAGTAAAACCAAAGTAAAATGAAAATGCTACTAGATGGGAAGAGAAAAAAGAGAAGAGAAAAATTATACTGCCAGATTCTAATTATATCTACTTCATTTTTATAGAATTACCACACATTTACTACCAAGTTTTCCTCCTCTTTCAAAATCTCTAAAAAAAACAACAGATATGCTAAACACTTATTAATGGAAAACAGGCAGCATAAAATGGACTGATAAAATTCAGATAAGCAACCACAAAGTCGAGGCTGCTGGGTACTCAGTCCTTTCCTGAAATGCATCCTAATTCTCTCTCTCTCTCTCTCACACACACACACACACACACACACAGTCAGGATCATTCTGAGATGATAGCTATTTCAAGGGACCCCAATTTGATTAGACCCGACAATGTCAGAATTTGGTAGGCAGAACACAGAGTAAAGAGGAGAAGAGTCTGTGATCAATTTTCCCCACACGTCACTCTGGTAATCTTCCTCCTTTATAATCTGGAGTCTCGGAGTAGCTAAGGCATCAGCCCTGGTAGCACAGGGGCCGCTTGGTGGCCCTGGGAGATAAATCTCCTCATGGTACCAGCTGAGGCGCAACCAGTGATGTCCTCTCCAGTCTTTTCACTCACTCATTCAACAAATATTTACTGAATGACCTCCATGGGCAGGAAATGAAACAAAGGCCTCGCCTTCCTGAATTTACAATTCCAGAGGAGTTAGACAATAAACAAAGAGCCACACAGCCTCATGCCAGGTGGTGATAAATGCTCTGAAGCAGAAACAGTGACGAGGGTGGACTGCATTAGCCAGGTGGCTGAGGGGGCAGGTGTCGGAGGACATGGCACCTGAGCAGAGACCTGAATGAAAGGAGAAGGCACACAAAGAGCAGGGGGGGAGTGTCCAGGTGCAGGGAGTAGCAAGAATGAAGGTGTGAAGGCAAGAATGATCCTACTCTCCAAGTATAAAAATATACCTCATGACTATTAAGGAGAAATCTAAACTAGTATAATTCACCGGTAAAAAAAATATATCAATAAACACAAGAAAAATATTCTGATGGGCGTTTCTTGTTAAGAATGCAATTCCCATAACCATGCTAGAGAAATGAAAGCAATCTCTACTAACTGGGCACCTTCTATGTGTGAGGCATCATGCCTCTACTTGCTGTCGTCACACCCCTATGCACTCCCACGTGAAAAAGAGATGCCATCTAGTTGGCAGCGGAGGCGGCAGGCACAGAGAGGCTAAGAAGCTTGGCTAAGGTCACAGAGCAAGTGGCAGAGGCTCCCAAGCCCACACTCTTCCCACTGAGCCCACCGTGCTGAAAGCAAGAGGAACTTCAAAACTTCCCTAGTCAGCTCTCCTTGGAATTGGGGTGCTGAGTCAATGGTTGGATTTTTGCTCACATACAGAATACAAAAGTGACTTCACAAAGAAAAACGAGGTGCCAGGTCTTTGGTGTGTCCTCATCTCTTTGGACACACACACACACACCAGCCGCCCTCCCAACCTCATCTGCTCCTTGGCCTTACAGCCACCCCATGATAAAAGGAGGCGTTTTCTGGTATCCGGGATTATTCTGTTCCCAAAGCTTCTATTACAAATGCAAGGCATATGCCACCCCTACATTTTAAAATTTAGAGGCTGACTCCTTTAAAGTTACACTGGGAATTCTTTTCATTCACATTCCATGATTTTATCATAACCTTTTTTGGCAAGCTTCGCGGTGAAGACTTGTTCCGCACAATCATAACCCCGAGGGGAAAAAATTAGGCTTGTTGATACAGTCCCAGAAATATTTCATATTTCAGCTCGTTCAGAAACCCCAGCTGTACTTTCCCAGCGTTTTCTTTTACTCTGCTTTTAGGATTTAACAGCAATGGAATCTACACAGAGCCTTTTCTTGGTGGTTTTGCTCAATTACATTGTTTTCAATGACCTAATAAAGTTATAGTTTGCATCCTAGTAGAACATAAATTAGCCAAATAGGAATTTAAAAATTATGTGATCTGTAAAACTACAACATGTAACACTTCAGTGGTTCCCAGTGCTGACTGTGCATTAGAATCACTTACAAGACTTTGAAGAACCCCACTCCCTGGATCCCACCTTAAATCAAACCACAATACCCGGGGGAGGAGCCTGGGAATTAACATCTGGTTCTGTCGCTCCCTGGAGATTCTCCTGTGATCAGGGCTGAGAATCACTGTGTTAGTCCTACAAGCAAACTGGGAATCTGTACAGTGAAGTTCCCTATTGACAATAGAGCTTAGCCAAGGGCATGTTCAAACAGCAGCTGGCCAAACGCCAAGCAGCCCTCCAGCTCTCTGCTGCCACCCCTCTGAGTGCTCCATGCTGTGTGCTGAGCCCCGCTGTACCTCTAGGAATGGCCCAGGATGTTACTGAATAGGTTGAAAATGATGCTTTAGATTAGAGCTTTGCTACCGAAGGATGGCCGCTGGACCAGCCGCATCAGCCTCCCTGGGGGAGCTTGTGAGAGCTGCCAAGACGTAGACCCCCGAGCCGATCTACTGAATCAGAGCCTGTATTTTAGCAAGAGTCCCAGGTACTTCAGCTGCTGTCAAGATTGAGACAAACTGCCTCTAGCGTGGCGGTTCTCAAACAGTGGGCCATGGACCAGAGCATGAGCATCACGCGGGCACTTATAGGAAATGCACATTTTAAGACCCCACATTAGACCTCAGAATTAGAAACTCCAGGGCCATGTCCAGCAATCTGAACAACCCCCAGCCACACACACACACACACACACACACACACACACACACACACACGATGCTCATGCGCACTACAGTCTGAGAACCCCAGAGCTAAAATAATGATTCTCAAACCTGCAGCATATACGGATCCCTCCCCTCCTCCACCCCCTCCGCACGGGGAACTTTCCCAGCATTTTCTTTTACTCTGAAAAAGTGTCGGATCCCAAATGTGCATGTAGGTATCCTACTGAATCTCAAATCACAGTTTATGAAAACTTATTAGAATTTTGAGCCAGAGACATTTTATTTCATTATCTGTTCATTCACACCAGGAACGCGTATTCAATTTACTCCTAGAGGGATTTGCCATTCAAATAATTACATTTCTATATTCATACACAGCAACAAGTTTTCAAAATGTAGCAATGTTTAAAAATCTGGCAATAAAATAAGGCCAAAGGATGGTTTGGATAAATGTGCAAAGAAGTGAAGATTGACTTCAAAAAGATGGTATTTTTACCTAATGCACTACAGCCTTCTCTAAATATCTGCCCCTCCTTTCTTGTGGTTCCTCCCCCTCCCCCCCTTTTTGGGCCATAAACACAAGCCCACAAAAAAAGGAATGAAAGGTATGAGAGAATGGGGCAAGTGACTAATGAGGAAAAACTTCAATGAACGAAATGTGTACAGTCAGTTCAGCGACATCTGAAGAGGAATCTTCATCAACAGCTTGAACATGTCATAGAGGCATAAACACTCGGAATGAGGCACTCCGCAGGGTGGTGTTTAAACGGAAGGCAACATCCATTACAGAACACAAACACAGCCTCTACTTTGCTGAGTGATTATGTGACTCTGGGTGGGTCCCCTCCAAATACTTCCAGGTTTCCTCCCCTGAGGAAGGGATGCTTCTCCCATTGTGTAATGATGGCATTGATTTGAAAAAACATAACCAAATGCCGGATTTTTTAAGACGCGAGAATGAAGGGTCTGGTGTCTTCACCTGGAGCTTGTGGATTTCTTCGACGAACATCCTCTAGCCAGAGTGTGAGCCCAGCCTGTGGACTCAGGCTCCAGGGACTCCCAAAGCCTTAGGAGGACCAACCAATGATTTTTTAATTGAAGGAGAAGCCAGTTCTTTTTTTTCTTGAAGCTCCAGTATTTGTTAGTATTGTAGAGTTTGAGGAGTACTGTAGGAATGTGATCTTATTGTGATTCTAAAAAACAGGGAACAGTTACACCAAGGGTATTGTCGGTAATATTGTCAATAAACTCCCGAGTCCCTGAGGTGGTGTATGGATTTCCAACGTCTTTAGAAGGACTCCAAAGAATATTA
This sequence comes from Myotis lucifugus, assembly GCF_000147115.1. Classification (NCBI taxonomy): domain Eukaryota; kingdom Metazoa; phylum Chordata; class Mammalia; order Chiroptera; family Vespertilionidae; genus Myotis; species Myotis lucifugus. Next base: position 19,756,504 of record NW_005871054.1, read on the forward strand.
TGCACTCATCTGAAGTCTCCAGAGGTTCCTGGAAGTGACTCTATTACACAATTAACACTTGGAGTGCGGGAAACGAGTTAGTGCCGAACAGCACCAAGAAAGGACAGGGAGAGGACCGCAGAGCGCTGTTCTGTCTTTGCTGACCGCAGCAGCCACCAATGAAGAGCAGCAGCTACCTCGCTGCTCAACGGTAGTTCTCACGAGGGTTTGCACATCCGAGAAAAACCCATATGGATAAAAATTTGACAGCAGGCTTCTGAAAGAATATTTTGGCCACTTATTTTTTTTCTTCCTCCTTCCTTTTTAATTTGTTTTACTAAAAATAAGTTAATCCTACGTTGCACCACTCATTTGCCACATAACAAAGGCTCCTTTAGGCTAATTTTTATCTTTTATAGGAGAGTCAGTGTAGTTGCTAGTTGACAACAAAGGTTTCAGAGCCTAAAAGAACTATATTCAAATCTTGGCTTTTTTACAACTAGCTGTGTGATCTTAGGCAACTTTCTTGACTTCTCTGTGTCAGTTTTCTCAAGGTTGTTTTAAGAGTTAAGTGAAAAAATATATATGGCAGGTAGCCGTATGCCTGTCATATGTAAGTGTACAACAGATTGTTTATCATCAATTATTAGAAGTCGAGGCTTTGAGTCAGATCTCAGAATACTCCTATACTCATATAAATACTTATTCTACAAGATTGTTGAGGGGATTAAAAAATATACATTCTTTGAATTATAATGTTATATTTATAGAATATAAAATGTTACATTATAGAAATAAGAGTATTTCATATATTTTATATGCATATATGGGGTGGGAAAAAACAGATTTACAGTTGTGAGCATGGGAAACAGAATTTATTCTTGTAGTATTTATTATTATTTTTCCATATGAACCACTGTAAACCTACTTCTGCCCATCCCTGTATGTGTGCATGTATTCATATGTAGACATATACACACACACACACATAGGGGGCACTCTTAGACCCTCATGTTAGCTCACTTCTCCCTCTCAGTTCACTTTAAACCCAGTATCCCCAATATAATGTACAGCATCCCCAATATAATGCACAGATTCACATCATTAAATGTTTGCTATTGCTGATAGAAGTGAAGTTGAATTATGAAATTCACACATATGATATATATCCCCCGCCCCCACACACAGGCATGTTAGCATGCCGAAAGTTTTCAAGTGCTGTTTCTCTGTCAGCCTCCAATACTTTAATTCTTTTTATAAAAAGGACTACTCTTTGAGAAATCAGTCTTTGCTCTGCCCAGAGAGAAGGAAGGAAGTGCCTGATACAGGTCGTTTTCCCTGGAGATTCCTCCCCAGCCTTTCTGCATTCAAGATGTGTTGATGAGCCCGGCTTACAAAGTCATCAAAAGGACGAGATGGCGTATAACGGTAATGAGTGGCTCCCCACTCAGAGGGCTCCTGACGTTTAGGCCTATGCAGTGAAGGTCGTGATCCCCGGTGAGAAAGTACTTCTTCATTGCCAACCACCTCTCAGAACAACCCCGTTCCCTTCCCACGGCTCTTTCTCTGACCCACCCTTCTGACGGGTCCTTGGGCTCCAGCACCAACTTTCTAATCAGCCTCACTGGGGGCCAAGCCCCTGAAAGGGCCCCGGGTTTCTATGCCTTCTTTGTATTCTTTGTGTACCCACGGCGTAAACCCTAGGCCACTGCCACTGCCAAGAGGGCACCTGGAGACTACAAATATGCGAGCTGCAGCTGAGCAAAGGGATGTGTTTACTTTCCACCCTGAACTACAACTTGACCTGCAGCAAAAACAAAAATACTGCAATGCTGTATTTTTTCCCAGAAATGATAATTATAGTACTCCAAACATTTTTCAAACTTCAGCTACCAAAATGGAAAAAGCATTTCAAAAAATAATTTATTAAACAGGCACTTATATTCTTGGTAGTCCTTACATGGAAATTCTACCTTCCCCCCCCCCCCCCCCTTCATAGCCATTAAAGGGCTTGGCTCCTGGCTCAAAACCCTCTCTTCCAGGGCGAGGTGGGGTGCAGCCTGCGGAGCTGAGAGGTAGGTGGCTAAATAAAGAGCCCTTCCCATTCCTCAGTCAGCACGGGTTTTAGCTCCCTTTTCCACGTCAAAAATACAGTGATTTCAGAATCCCAGTGTGTATGTGGGGTGATACAAAGGCACTTCTGGCTGAAGACACGCCTGAACCAAAAGCAGGACAGATCGGTTCCTGGTACCAAACACAGGAGGGACAGTATTTAGACTCCTCTCAGTCTCGCATAAATCCCCGCTCGCTTGTATTCCTGTTTCTGAACAGAATGCTTCCTCACCCCATTCTCCGCCTGGCCCTTTTCCTCCAGCCCGAGTTTTCCTGGGTCCAGTATTCCGGGTCTCCACTGCACTCTCGAGCTTTCCAGCGCTCTGTAGATCACTGGTTCTCACCTGCACATGCTGGAGGACTTGTCAGGCACCGACTGCTGAACCTGACTCCAGAGTTGCTGATTTTAATTGGTCCGCTTCGGGGCCTCCAAATGTGCACTTCTAACAACCTCACAGGTTACTGATGCTGCTGTCCAGGTATCATGCTTTGACAACTGCTGCTTTTGACCAGAGCTGTTTGAACATTTTAGTCTCTTATAAGCTCTACCATCATCTTTCCCCCCACCCCACCCCCACCCCCGTAGGCAGAGCTGCTTCTGTCTGTATAAGCCTTTGACTTGTCTGTCTGTCTCTAGACATGCACTAGAGCTGACTCTAGGTACAACAGGACAGTGACACGCTTGATGAACCCGACAGATCTGAACAGCAGCAGTCCCAGCCAATCTCATCCTCTTCTATATGAAACAGCAGTCTGCATGGAGCTGCAATCTCAGGGCTGAGATAAAATTCAGAGAGTAGCTTGTGCAGGGAGCAGGCAGACTGCTCAGCCCCATATGTGGGGCAGCAAAGAGAAGTGAGGGCTGCTGCCACAGTAAACACTTGCTTAGTGGTTGGGGCTGTTCCCACATGTCAGGAATACAGCTTATTTCCAAAACTTTTCAAATATAACAAAGAACATAATGATTCCATAAATAAGTCTAACAAGAATGAGTTAAAAGAGACAAAATACTCTGTGATGAACCAATTCTCACAAATTCCTACTCCAAGAATTAGGAATTTGTGGTAGTTTGGAATTAAGAGTGTCATGAAACTTAACTTTGCAAGTATTGCGGACACTGGGCTCCATAAAGTTGCTAGACTTAAATTCCTTTTATTGTTTTGCTCTTCAATACCTACTGTATAGCCCTTGTCTGTATAGTATTCCAACCACTGGGAAGGGAGAAAAGTGAAAGGGAAGGGCACAACCCTAAATAGCATAATCTGAAAAGTTAGACTATTGAGTCTGCTCCCTTCATATGGCCGGAGCTTAGTCACATGGCCACACTTTCCAGCAAGGGAGTCTGGGAAATGTAGTTTTTATTCTGGGTGGCCACATCTCCTATTAAAATTTTCTATTTATGAGAGAAGGGAATGATAGACACATGGACATGGGGACAACAAGAAATCTCTAAATTAGTTTCCTAAGAAAATAAACTGTATTAACAAGGGAAGCACATTGCCCTTTGAAGAATGAAAGTTAAAGAAGCATCCTGAAGAATCACTTGAAAACACTAAAATAAGCAGCAATACATGTGCTTCTTACCGAACATCTACATCAATGTGTTAAAAGCACCGGAAAGATTCTTAATCATTTAGCAATTCCACAGATATTTAATCATCAACTACCATGTATGAGGCACTTAATGAAAGCAAGAAGATTTTATATATATATATATATATATATATATCTTAGCCATTATTGAGCTAGATTTTCCATACTTATAAACTTTAAGCAGAACGTCTGGGCTTCTTTTGAAATGTTCTATAATTGAAAGTTTTCAACAAATCAATCTAATCCTTCTTACAATTAAAGTATGAAAAAAAGGATTAGAGATTTAAAGATTTAATTACAAGGGAGTGGAGGAATTAGTATGCTTGTTCTTGCATATAAATGTTGAAACGGTTCTATCTACAGAAACGGTTCTATCTACAGGACTTATTTGTCAAAGAACCGGTTTCTTTGTCAGAAATTGTGAGCTGTAATGGAGCAAACGGTGGCCTAGAGAAGACAATTGTCTTGGCCAAGGGTCACTCGCCTAATGAATGTTGGGGCAGGGCCAGAAGCCAGGTCTCCTGGAGAATCCTACGCCAGTTCCACCAGGTCACAGTCGCCACCCCACCTTTCTCACCCTTTGATCTGCAGTCTGCATCTTTCCCTGACAGTTACTCATCTCTTTCATAATAATTAATATTGCTTAACACTAGCTTAAAAGTCTGACCACAAAGACCCTTTATCATATCAGCTGAATATACAAACGAAACCAAACCAAAACTAACCCGTTGTAAGTGGAGTGACTAAGAAAGGTCAGAAGAGCAACCTCCGGTCATAGGGCGGCCGTGGTGCTGTCCACCACTCAGGTGCTGATAGGCTACGCATCCACGCAGGCAAAGCCTCGCCCTCTGAGCCTCAGAGAACAAACACCCAGTGAATGGATGGAGGTCAGGCCTGCCAAGATGGACTACAAGAGCAATCTGTGTGCCCACAGGAGGCTTGGAACAAGACCCGGAAGGAGACAGCTCCCATGCGGAACGCCCTAGGGCCTCATACCACACGTTTCTCTGCAACAACCTCATCCCCAGGAAGTAGAACTCGGGCAATTTCTCCCAGTCCATTCAGAAGATGAGGCCCAGCCAGAGAAAAGTGGGAACTTTAAGATCAGAGGAGCTGGCCATACCAGACAGGGTCTCTCCGCTTTAAGGACAGGAGAAGCCTCGGGTGGAGGCTGAATATGGGCTTCCAGGACTTGCTTGGTGTAGCCTGTACCTGTGAACAAGCCCTTCGTGCTGCCACGGCTTCCTCGTATTTTACACAGCGTTCTGTGCTCTTCTCCTAGTATGTTTTTTTTTTCTAATTTATTTTTTAAAGTTGATTTCAGAGAGAGGAAGGCAGAGGGAGAACGGGATAGAAACATCGATGATGAAAATCATTGATCAGCTGCCTCCTGCATGCCCTCTCCTGGGGATCAAGCCCACAACCCAGGCGTGTGCCCTGACTGGGAATCGAACCATAACCTCCTGGTTCCTAGATCAACACTTAACCACTGAGCCACCCTGGTTTAATGGGGGACCTGACTTATCTGCACCTGGCGATAGCTGAACTCTGATTTGTGTAGCCTGATATGTAGACTCTGCCCCGTTACTGAGAGGACCCTTCCTCCTGCCCAGTCTTATCAGGACACGGTGGATCCCGTCTAGCAAATGAGAGAGCCAGCCTTCTCTATCCATTCTCCACTCACTCCTCGTCCTTTTCTTACTAGTTTCCTGTTGTGCAGGCACAGCCATCTGCATCCCCAGGAAAGCCACTTATTAAAAGTTGGCGTTTATGTTTGCCCTATCTTTTGTCCATGTTATCACTTGGAGTGCGGGAAACGAGTTAAGTCGGCTCGCGTGAATTGTGCGTACTCCGCGGGAGCCGTCTTTAACTCGGTTCATATAGATTTGCGGTGGAGTGCGGGAAACGTGTAAACTCGGGCCGATTGTAACTGTGTATTACCAAATATTTGTTTGTAATCCACCCTTTTGCACACACACACACACACACACACACACACCCCTCAGATTAAGAAGCCATCCCTTTCTCTCCGAGTTACTTTGCTATCTCAAAACCTCAGGATTGCCCTGGCCGGCTTGGCTCGGTGGATAGGGCGTCGGACTGAGGGGTCCCAGGTTCGATTCCGGCCAAGGGCGTATACCTGGGTTGCGGGCTCGATCCCCAGTGGGGGGCACGCAGGAGGCAGCCGATCAATGATTCTCTCTCATCATTGTTGTTTCTATCTCTCTCTCCTCCCTTCCTCTCTGAAATCAATAAAGAAATATATTTAAAAACACAAAAAAACAAAAAAAACCCCTCAGGATTTGGGTGGACTATTGTCCAATTTCTAGTTCTACTTGGAGATCCCACTGTTTCCTTGCCCTCTCTGTTCAGGACGCTTTCTTCCTAGGAGGCTAACAGAATTGGATCAGCTATATGTTCTTTTAGAAAGCATAGGCAGTATTTGATACAAGTGGCTACGGACATATGCTAGATTTTACCTGAGCTTAAAGCTTTAAGTAACAAGAGATGCGAGACATCTCAACTGACTTGCAAGAATAATGGTGTGTTTTTAAAAGGCTATTTATTCAGTCACCATATCATTACTGGGCCTCCTATAAAAAAAGAGATGGAAATATAGAAGAGACTAAGGATTTCCACAGGAGAATTCCCCAAGTCTTTGCAGACACGCTAATTGGTGCATCCTGCCATATATTATAGCTGCCCGGAATGCAATTTTACACGTTGGCCAGTACCCTCACGGAGGTATTTCTAGGAATTGCTCTTCCTCATTTTTGTATTATGCATTTCTGAGATTCAACCTACTGCCAAATACAGCATACCAGCTTTTTAATTTGTCCCAGATTTCTGTTTTCTGGTAAGGAACCATTATTTCTAAGACCTCTTTACTCCTCTTCACTCTTACCACCCGCCCTCACAGCTGGCTTTCTTTTATAAAGAAAATTGTTTTGACCAGTTCATGAATGCCTACATATGTGATAATGAGCGAAGAACAATTGGGCAGTTGGCTTGTCACCAGCTAAGTGATTTGCTCCTGCATAGGTACTTCACAGCACACCTGATTCAAATTACAAATTACTACAAGTCGCAGATCTTCGGGTCACTGTTTCATGAATAATTGAATTTGTGAATGTTCAATCAATGAATCACAAGGGTCTACTGTGTTGATTTCTGAGAAATGAATCTTGCATAAGTCATGGTTGTTCTTATTTAGCAATAACCTCAGACCTAACTCTTTCACCCCCTGCCCACTTAACAATGCACCCAGAAGGCTCCACCTCTGAGCCTCTGATGAGAATGTTGGGGAAACAGAGCTTGTCACCAGGAAGTCTCCTTCTGAGTCGGAGAAGGATTTCTCACCGATTCCAAGGGCACTGCCAGATCTAACTTCCATCCTTCCTTATGTCACCGTGAAGTAAAAATTACTAAATCGAGGAAACGATTTTTTAAAAATATATTTTTCTTGATTCCAGAGAGGAAGGGAGAGGGAGAGAGAAATAGAAACACCAATGATGAGAGAGAATCATTGATCAGCTGCCTCCTGCAAGCCCACACCGGGGATTGAGCCCGCAACTCGAGCATGTGCCCTGACCAGGAATCGAACTGTGACCTCCTGGTTCATAGGTCAATGCTCAACCACTGAGCCACACTGGCCGGGCAAAATTGATTTTTTTTTTTTACACTGGAAAAGAACTGAGACTAACTTCTAATCACAACTTAAAAATAAGCAGCCTAAGTTTAAACTGCCAGAAATATATAAAGCTGATGGAGTTGTTCAAGTGAGTTTTAAGTAAAGTAATGAATCCAACAGCCAGCCACCTTTAACGTATTCCTGGTGAAATAGTTTGAAGTGTCTTCTGACACTATTTCTGAACAAACCTATCTGATGGTGGAGGTCTTCTCACTCTCTGTACATTTAACCCCCTCAATGCCATTTTGTGAGTTGGGGAACATATATCTTTACATTAGAGAGCCAAAGTGGTTTCATTATTTCATGTGCAAATGTTTCTGGGCAACTCTGTGCCCACAGTAAGTGGGGCACAGGGTGTCTCACCTCTACTAACTCACTACTGAGTTTGGGGGAGAACAGATCATCAGCCAGCATGACTGGGTTCTGCCACAGATTTGGTCCTGGGCCCTGCCACGGACTCAGGCCTGAGCTTGCACTAACTAAGTGATCTTGCACCATCCTTTTTATTTCTTCGGGCTTCCGTTTCCTCTTCTGTCAACGGAAGGTCAGAAGATGGTAATTCCTAAGGTTCTTTCCACCCCAAGGAGCAGAGGACAATAAGGGAAAGTTAAACAGCAACACAAGACAGTAATTAAAGAGGTGACCCAAGGCAGTAGGCTAAGTGACAAGTGAGTGGCAGAGACAAAGAAGATGGTGACTTTAGAGATGCGTGGCCTCAAGGATAAAGTGCCATGTCTACCACGGCCTTGAAACAGGAACAGGATGTAAAGCAGGTGGAGCGAGGAAGTTGGGAGCAGAGAGTGCTGCTGACAGGGGATGTGCTCCAGGTGAAAGGAGAGTGACCTGCGATGGAGCACACCAGTCCCACTCCAGACACTCCCCTTCCCAAGGACACACCCCAAGTCTCGCTGCAGAGCACACAGGCCCTGCTGCCTCTGTGCGTTCAATCAGGGGTGGCCATCTCCACCAAGGCTCCTTCCCCATATTCCCCAGCTAGCCAGGCTGCCCCACCTACCCATGCAGCATCTGCTGAGCACTTAGTACATCCTGGGCCCTTTGCCAGAGATGCACAGATACAATAGCATTCTGGTCATTTTCAAGCAAAAGGCATCTCCTCTGTGCCCTCTGCCTTCACCTCTGTGTCCCCCACAAGTCTGATTCCTTCCTCTAGTCTATTTTTTACAGACTCTGCACTACGTCAATTCTACAAAATGTTCACACTGCATCGCTAGTTACCTTATATTTATATCTTAGTATTCCATGATCCAACCTGATTTCCATGAGGACTGGACTTGTGAGCCTTGTACTTCTGGGTTTGCTCCATGCCCAACATAATACCACAGCAGGCAACCGAGGAACCATTACTTCTCACTAATATCCCCTTAGTGTCTCTACTTCCCATCTGTCTGCCTGTCTCTATATATTTACCTATCTACCTATATAGTTCTAACATTTACTAATAGTGTAACCTCTCTTGGGTAACCTGTAACCTCTCCTAGTTTCCTCACCTATAAAATTAGGATAATAAAAGTCTCTACCTCTTTGGCGTGTTCAGGGGTTTACCGGTAAGTGATACACAAAGAGCTTATATTCGTATCTGGCATATAAGTAAGCAGCTCTTGTTAGCTCTGATTAGCATCAGCTGCTGACCTGAAAATAGTTACAAAAGGCTCGAGGATCTTTTTTATAAGCCATGGAACCACATCAACAATGTAAAGTCAAAGAATCAAATGATATAAGGGTAAAGGACTCAAAAAAAATTACCGCAATAGTCAGGTAGTACCAACCCAAATTAAGCAAAAATGTACGATTTCCCAAAGCCTCCTTCTTTAGCTCTACAACATCAGCAAAAGGCCGGGGCTTTCTAATAGGTGTGTAATTGTTGTGTTACTTTGACACTGTCTGTGACAATGAACAGCATATTACTATAATGCTGTGCTTCGACCACACTGGTTTTTAACAAAGGAACCATGTAGAAATGATACAGTGCTTAAGCAGCTGAGCAGAGGGTGTGTCACAAGGTATAATTAACTTTATGGACTTTTTCAAAGGTCTCCAGATTCAACATGGTAATTCTTGTAAAGAGTTTAAAAGCACGCTCTAGCTGGCCGGTATGGCACAGCTGGTTGAGTGTCATCCCCTGCACGGAAAGGCTCCTGGTTCAATTCCCGGTCAGGGCGCATACCTAGATTGCAGGTATGGTTTCAGGTCAGGGTGGATGCCACAGGCAACCAATCGATGCTTCTCTCCCTCCCCCGTCCCCCACATCTCCTCTCCCTTCCTCTCTCTCTAAAATCAATAAAAACATTAACAAACAACAAAAACACCACCACAAAAAACACATGCTCTATCAAAAGCCTTAAGTGGGCAGTGGTTCAGTGAGTCCTGGCTGACCCTGGCTTGGGGCACCCCAGCAAGACACTCATTACTTTAAGTCAATAAAATTGTCAAATCAGCCAAAACCGGTTTGGCTCAGTGGATAGAGCGTCGGCCTGCGGACTGAAAGGTCCCAGGTTCGATTCCGGTCAAGGGCATGTACCTGGGTTGCGGGCACATCCCCAATAGGAGATGTGCAGGAGGCAGCTGATCGATGTTTCTCTCTCATCGATGTTTCTAGCTCTCTATCTCTCTCCCTTCCTCTCTGTAAAAAAATCAATAAAATATATTTAAAAAAAAATTGTCAAATCAGTTCCAAAAACAAACCGCCTAAATTTATTTTTAATTTTTAAAGGACGTTTAACATTGGCATGAATTCTGAAGTACTCAAAAATCTCTCATTTACACAATGAAGAGATTGTGTAAATACTCTAGCGTGGAAGTTTTTTCTTTCTTACCCAGCGCTCTAAATATTGTTCCCATTACATATACTATTTATATGCTTAAAAGTTCATCTGAAATAAAGTAAAAAAAAAAAGGCTGAAATTTGATAATGCATTGCCACATAGCTGTAACTAGTCCCTGAGTCGGACATATTTAAGGCAGCTGAGAAAATATGACAAGAAAAGAGAAGGGACAAGAATCAAGAGAGAGCAAATTTTTAGCCCTAGACCCATCACTGATTCAGTAGTAGCAGAACAGATCCTCGCGAGAACAACGGTTTCCAAAGTATTAAAGTGGAGGATTCGAGGAGCTGCCCTGAGACAATCACAGAATAAAACCGGCTTCATTACATTTGGGATGAGAAAGTGGGGAGAGGACAGTAGAATATTTAATTCATGAAGCTGACTTATACAACATTATGTAAAAAAAATTTTACTGCAGGTAAACATCGTACGTAATATCACTGACTAACCAAATCTTTAGTATCACAGACTCAGGAACATAGCTGACCCTTTCCACGCAAGTAAACTACTACTACTTCGAGCAAGCATGAGTCGGAGGAGGGATTAATAGGGATATAACCCGTACAGAATAATCCTCTCACGCTGTATGGCTATCAGAATTCAACAATCTTTTGGACATTCAGAATTTCAAATGGCACTTGCAACTATTCAATTACTCAAAGAAAAAAGGTTCACCCAGCTACCTTCTACTTATGGAAACTTTAGTACCCGGTACAGGCCTATCCCCACATGTATAGCAACACACTAGCTACAGTGCAGAATAAACACTTAGAGCTATTAAAATAGCCTTAAGTTCTTTTTGAATTAAAACATCTTAACTACATTGAAAGTGTAAGATATGACAGTAAATAAAAGGACAAAGCCTGAGGGACAAAATGATCAGACGTCCACATACATTTCAATCCTGTTCTTCTTCAAAGTCACCTTAGAAGTTATACAGTTATTCGGATTCCGCCATTTCTCAACACTTTTCTGTAATGTTCTTTTTGACATTTTCTTTAAAGGCAGGTCATGAGATATACAATAAAATCAGCCTCAGTGCCTAATAGTTCTCAGTTATGTTTTAGCAAAAATAGAATTCCCCAAAGTGCTCACCTATTTTATTAATCGAATATGACTCCATATGCCTTTTGGCTATTTCCCAAAATAAAATCTAACTTCAAAGAATGAAAGTTTGCCATTACCAAAGGCATTCAAAAGAAAATGCGGCAAATACTGAAGGCAACAAAAAACAAAAAGAAGGGAGGGAGGGAGGGAGGGAGGGAGGGAGGGAGGGAGGGAGGGAGGGAGGGAATGAAGACATTCCTACAGGGGATGCCTCACTAGGACAAGCACATGGGCTTCCAAGGTAATGACTATAAAAGACCATCTTTTAGGCTTTAAAATCTGTTTGGAATTTGTTTTAAATATCCCCACCTAAGAGTCTCAATGTGAGGAATACCTTACTACATTTTATCTACTTTTGTTGCCTGTTGGTAATTCCCTTACCCAGAAAGCATGGGCATTGTATTTGCATTCTGACTGAAATATTAATACCTTCCAATTATTTTTCTGACTGAAAGTGGGAAAGCAAGAATGAGTTTAAAAAAACAACCAAACAACTGGGTGCATATCTAATCATCTTGTTAAGACCAGAAACATGACTAATAAAATGTTTATGGAAAATAAAAACGTCATCGAGAAAGATGTTTGCTCTGCGAAGGTTAATTTCAAACAGTAATTATCAGAAGTAAACAGCACTTGAAACAGCATTGATTACGGCTCTCCACAATGCCCAAATGCTTTTTCATAGCATCACTTAAATGCACAGTTTCTCCAAAACAAAAACCGGAAAATTAATTAGGAAAAACAAACCGTAATTGCATAAAAGCCATACTTTTAAGCTTACACAAAAACTTCTTTGGAAAATATCTCTGTATCAATCTTACAAGTTAAGGATATGAACACTGAAATTAAATGTCTGTTTATAGCTCTGGGTTTCATTCAATTGCAATTGTGCAGGACCAAGGATCAAAAGACTGTATGAAAACACTAGTTTTTACAATGCCACGGCAATAAAATTTCCTCTAGGCAGATCACTCGGAGTTCACAGCTACTGATGGTCAGCACCACGGAGCTCCCAGGACTGCCAGGGCCTTCCATGGAATGAAGGACGGGGCCAGGAGGGATTTGAGGAGGTAAACCATAGTACGGTTCCACCAGCTTCCCCATGCCTGCCTCCTTCCCTTCTCCCGTGCAGGACCCATGCCTGCCCCAGGTGCAGAGTGGCCACTTGCTCAGCTGTCCCAGGTTCTGTCCTATCTCATGTCTTGATGCCTTCTCTTCCTTCCCAGGTAGCAAACTCTAACCTTCAAACCTCGGTTCCATGAAGGTGACGACTTCCCTGACTTTTAGAAAGAGTCATCTGGCATGCACAGGTCTGATGGACGTACCTACACGTGCCTCTCAAAAGACTTTTTGAACCCAGCACTGCAAGAGAAAGGGGCCTTTGCTACAGTCCTCATGTCTGTGTCTAGCATGGCGCCTTGACATCACTGGTGATCATTCAATCTTGACGGACTGAACAGACGAGACAAGGAACAGAACTAATGAAGAACATGGGATTGAGAATGACACTATTTAGTTCCCATCGTGGCTCTGCCTATACCTGGCTGTGTGACCCTGGGCAAGTTACTCTATCCCTTCAACTTAATTCATGAGTTTTTTGGTGAGGATTAAATAAAATCGTTTCTATAAAGTGCCTGGTGGCATCTGGTAAAGAATGAATGTGCTGGAGATGTTAGTTACATTACATCATAGGCCCATTCTCAGAACCGAGAGACTTGTTTTTAAACAAATCAAACTACTAATACAGGTTGCTGGTGGGCAGGAGAACATTTTAACCATGGGAGATCAGAGAGTCAAGATATGGACAGAAGAAAAAGGGCAGGAAAACGGAGACAGAATACATAAGTAAGCTAAGGGCTCAAACATCTAAAGAAAGACTAAGGAGAAATAGAGTCAGGAGTAAGTGATGAATGTTTAAAATGAGCAGAGGACTGAATGGGATTTTATAACTGCAGGGTCAGTAGAACAAAGAAATCAATCACCTCACTGGGCTTTAATGCCATCGATTTGGTATAGATTACAAATATTTACAAGCTGCCATCATGATTTCATCTCACAGTGGAATATGACCCCCGTGCATGACTGCATCCCAGGTATTGCAGAGGTGCTGCTCAGAGCAGCTGTGCCAGAATATTTCCAAAAATCCTTCTTTGATTTACTCACCCATGAATTTCTCATCTTTAAATAATAACTGGCTCCAGAGAAGATAAAATGAAGCTTCATGCTCAGGTTCTAACATAAGCTACAGAGATGAGAAAAGCACTACTGAAAGAGCCAGCTGCCCTGGCACGAGACCTCCTTCGTAAAATCAGTGCATTCAGGCTCTTCAACGTGATAAATAAGGTGTGTGTACCAAGACCTTGGCACATTACAAAGGACGTGGAACAGGAATGGCCTAGGTGCAGCCTCAACATGTTGCCAATATCAAAACGATGTGGTCGGGGATGCTAGTGGATCTGTTTCAAAGTGGCAAGAAAATGTGCTCTTGTCAATAATGCAATTAGGAGACTATAAATATTATCAACACAAGTACTTCAAGGGGCTATGGTTTTTACCAAACCACGTGGTCACCCCGACATCAGTCTCAACTTTCCAAAGAGGTACTAGATGTACTCAAAAGGATGAAGCTATTAATGAAACTGACCGAAGTATAGGTACGTTTTGATGTTACAGAGAGACGGTAAGTCCTCTCTCCGCAAAATTACCATGCTGCCCTAATAGCAAAGAGCGTGTATATGAGTGGAACTTTAGCTTTAAACTTTAGGATACCTACCCTGTGTTAGCAGATGAGGCAAGGAAGACTTCAAGAGGTGAAATGACTAGCCCAAGATCACAAATCCATAGAGACCTGAGGACAAGGCAGAACGGGAGCCAACGCATAGAAAGTCTGGGAATGAGGACTCAAAGGGAAGCCTGCTGGCCCACCTGGGGCCATCCACTCTTGCTTTGGGCCTTGAATTTCTCCCTCTCTGCGGGCTCTTTCCCTTCTGTGTGTAAACATGCTCCCATTTCCAAAGTCTAGAAAGTAAAAATCACTCTTCTTTTAGCTCTTACATTACCCACAGGCTACCATTCTAGCCTACTCCTGCTCCTTCCGCCTCCATTTTGAAAAAAGTGCAGTCGGTACTCACATCTGTGCACCGTGCCCGAAATTCTGAGCCTCCAGATGTGCACCCCCCCCCACCCCCCACCAGGGCCTCCTATCCTTCTCCTCCAGCTACGGAAATCCTGTCCATACTTCAAGAGTCAAGGAAAATGCCACCTTCCCTGGGGAGGGAAATGAGACTGATGTTCCCAGTGAGAATGTCACTCCTTCCTCAGCGCTCCTGTCGACTTTTTCTCCTACCTCTAAAGGAGGAAGTCGCTTAGCTCTTCGTACTCTCTTACTGAATTGTTTCCATGCCTGTCTCCCCATGGAAACCGGATGCAGGTGAGCTAGGGCCACATCTCATTTCTCGCTGAAACTCTCCTTCAGTAAGAGTTTAACGGTCACCAACTTCTTCTGGATCTTCCTGTTACTGTTTTTAAGATACCATGCAGGGGAGGTAGTTTTTTTACCTTTGAAGACCCTACAAGGATCCCACACTCCAACCACCCAGATAATAGGTCCCTGAAATAAAATAAATGGAATCCAGAAGAAGAAAAACAAGGAAGTTAAATAAATATCTCCTGCTATAAAATAAGTTACTTTTTCAGGCTACCAAGGCTGCCATAAACTGCATCAGCTTTGTTAAAAATGATAAATACTTTAGGCTGGCAAAAAATAAGTGAGGTGCATGAATATTGCCGGAAACAGGCCAACATAAGGCTATTTCACTGTGAAGGGGGAAACGCGATGGTAGAGGGAGTTGGGAGGCAAACAGACATGAGAAGAGGGAGGGAGGGAGAGAGGATAAGGAAAGAGAGAAGCGGGGGGAAGAACAGGGTGTCAGGAAAAAATACAGAGCAAATTAATCACTGTAGACACAGGAGCTAAGCGGGCTGGAGAGAAGTCAAGAACGAGCGCGTAAGGAAGAACGGCAACATCTACACAGAGGAACGACTTGCTTCTGAAGGGGACCTGGTGTCCAATGTGGTGAAGGGCTCTGATGAGAGGAGCTGCAGCTCTGTGATCAGCTGAAACGCCTAAATTGACTTGGATGCTCTGGCCACCTCTGCTCCCCGTGCACCACGTCTGCCGTGCTGAGGAGGGAATCAGAAACAGAGCCCTGGCAATGGCTTCGGCTGCGCAGCTGGTCACGCTCTGAAGCCAGAAGCGACTGGGCTCGGGGAAGAGGCTTTTCAACTACAGAACAGATTCTCCCATTAATCAGGAATGGCCATGGGAGGAAGGATCCGAGCCAGTCAGCTACTGGTCTGGATATTGCTAATAATTTCTCTCTCTGGTTTCGGGAGGATCTGTGCCAGGGTTTCTTCCCAGTGCATGCAGCAAGGATGGTTTTGCCTTTGAATGTGAAAAAATTGGCAGCAATAATACCAAAAAGAAATGTGACCAGGGCCAAGAGGGTGAGATCAACGAAAGGCATAAGTAAAATCAAACGACAGGTCGAAAAATACTAACCCTACGCTGTCTCTTCCTTCCAGAGGACTACAGAGTATTTATTATAGGATGAGTTAGTGTTCTGTTTTCTACCAGCTGCAAATCTCCAATAATGACACACTTCTCCCCTTGTCAGGTCAACGACAGTCCACGTTCACGGTCGTGACCCCGAAGCATTTCCAAACTCTGAATGTGTTTTATACTTGAGGATACTTTCTGACAACCAATCTGTTTGTAGTGCCACTTTATTAACTGTTTGCAATCAAGGAACCAGAACATCCTAACCTAATGCCCCTACTTAAAAATCTATAATAGATTCACAATGACTACCATATAAAGTCCTTTTTTTTTTTAGCATGTCATGAGTGATCTTTTATAATTAAATTTTATACCCGTCATTTTTCAATCCTCAGACATTTATCCATTACCCCCTAGGTGCCAAGTACTTTCTCTGCTTTAGGGAATACAGACAGGCACGCGGAACGTAGAATGTGGTTTAAGTTCATAGCCACAGAAAGTATCATGCGGACCTACCACACGGAAGCACGGTCCTGGGTCAGGGCATGGGGAGAGTGAGTCAGGCAGTTTGGGGATTCCTGGTAAGCTCAGGAGTGCGCATGAGGACATGCGAATGCACTTCCCACCGGTGGCCTTGCTTCCCTAGGATTCCAGCGAGAATAACCATGCCTGAGACAGGGATGCTTGTTGTCAGAAGCTTAAAAATCAGTTTTAAAGGGAGGCTAAGCAAATCGGGGCAGGGGATTTGTTCACAGGCTAACAGTTGGAGAGAGATACGCTGCCTAAGGAGAGGGCGAGGGTGAGAGGGTCAGCAGAAGACCATGCCGCGGAAATGCAGCCGCCAGCCAACATGCGGGAAGCTTCATAATTGTGTTCATGTGTTCCAGACAAGGAAACACTTTCGTGACTTAATATCGAAATATCCCTATCCGAAGAGAAGGCCTAAAAATAACCCCTTCCTTGTTACACTTCGATGCATTTCAAAGGGTGATTGTTGTTGATGATTTTGAGAGAGGAAGAGAGAAACACTGATTGGTTGTTCCACTTACTTATGCATTCACTGGTCGATTCTTCTACGTGCCCTGACCAGGATGGAACCTGCAACCTTGTGCATCGGGATGGCTCTCTAAGCAACTGAGCTGCCTGGCCAGGGCTTCCAAGGGTAATTCTGACTCCATCCAATTTCTGTCCAGTCTTCCCCATCAAGGAAATGGTACCCACTGCTCAAGCAAGGAGCCTGGTGTCGGTCTGGAGTCCACCTCCTAACCTGACCCCAAATTTCATCAGTTTGAGACTTTTTAATTATACCTGCCTTAACTATACACACTGCACCCACTCCCTTTCCTCCAACTCTTATCTGGCCACGTGTCTCTCTGTGACAGTCCTTCAGAGACCTACCTACACCCCGCTCAGGTTACGCGCTCGCCTCCTGCTACAAGACCATGTTTAAAGCCAAAGTTGAGCTTAAAGAGGGTGTCCTATGGGCTCTATCTGAGGCTCACAACTTTGAATGGATTCCAACTGCACGTAGAATAAAATCCAAACTCTTTACCTTCTCTTCTGTATGACTCTCTCCCTCCCTCTCCTGCCACACTCCCCTCCCCCTCACTACACCACAGCCACAGGAAACCTCTGGTCCCCCTAAACACAAAGCTCCTTCCCACACTGGGGTTGCTCTGCCTAGAGCAGTGGTTCTCAACCTTCTGGCCCTTTAAATACAGTTCCTCATGTTGTGACCCAACCATAAAATTATTTTCGTTGCTACTTCATAACTGTAATGTTGCTACTGTTATGAATTGTAATGTAAATATCTGATATGCAGGATGGTCTTAGGCGACCCCTGTGAAAGGGTCGTTCGACCGTTGAGAACCGCTGGCCTAGAATGTTCTTCCCCGGGCTCCTTGCACAGCTAGCTCCTTCTCAACCTTCAATTCAACTTACCCATCATCTCTTCAGAGAGACTTTCTCAAGTTATCCCATATTGGTTGCAGCATTTTGTCATCCCACTATACTTATATAATCTTATTATTTATTATTTCTCCCATAACACTGGAAGCTCGGGGGGACTGGGACCTCATCTGTCTTGTTCTCCTTGCACCTAGCAGTGTCTGCCACACAGCAGGTGCTCAATAAATATTTATTAAATGAATGAATAAATGAATGAATTAGGGGAAATTTTATAGGTATTTGCTAAGAGTAGGTAATTATCCCCTTCAACTTGCCTTTATATTTTCAATATATATATACTTCAGAATAAACATGTTTTTGTGAGTTAGAGGGCTTTTCAAAACGACTTTTAAGGCTACTTTTAATTTTAAATGTTAACATCTGTGCATAACAGCACTGGGTCCTCACTTTTTCATGTCGGAACTACACAGGTGGCCCACAAGTACTCGTGATGCAAAAACTGAGGGTGTTCAGCACCAAGTGGCCGAGGAGACCAATGTGGAGAAAGGCACAGGCTGCCACCCAACTCCTCCGGACAAAGAGCGTCTAAGAAACGCTGTTTCGTACGATTCACAATCTCAAGAAAAGCTCACATACACAGAAATGTACCGGAGATAAAGCTGAGAAAACGTGAAACAGGAAGATGTCCCCGGTGCACTGTGTTGATGCAGGTATTTAAATGCACAGGAAGTCAGATGCCATTGCTTTGCTGCCTCGAGTTTTGAGTGACCCTTCCTTCCCTAGGGATAAACAACAAAATGACTGCAATACTAACAAGAGCTAAAATAAAGCACCCACGTCAAAGTATACGGCAGACCCTTCACAGGTCCTTTAATTTAGTCTCTCCTCAGCTACCAAAGACACTCTTGAAGACACATCATCCAGCAGCTGAAAATCCAGACGAAGACTCCAAACTATATACAGATGAATGAATTGAACACAGGGGCAAAGACTCACCAGGTTCAAAATCGGGGCATTGACTGCAGTAACTTTTGAGTCTACACACAACATCTTTTTATGTACATTTGTAGGCATCGAATTTCATACAAAATGCGGGATTCTGTTTGCTTGCTCTTTGGTTCTAGGCTCCCTCCGAGAACAACAAGCCATTCAACTAGGTCCTGCCACAGAGCACAGGGCAGAAACATATTATTGCTTTTGGCCTCACGACTGTCCTTTCCCGCTTGCGTAAAAAGCCTGTGTTGACTGTACTGTGAAAAAAATTAAAGGAAAGAAAAGCCCTACTGTTGTAACGGTGCCAAAAAAGTATAAGAAAACAAACCCAGATGCTAGAATCTGAGGCATTTCCTCTGCTATGTGACTATGTCCTTTAACTGAAGGTCAAAAGAACATGAAAGAGCTGAAATATTTTAAAGCCCGAAATGGATATTTTTGTGGCCCTCTCAGCTTATGCATGTCAGTGACACACATTTCGCTGACATTTAACAAGCAGAATTTATTCAGAAGCATTCGAGAAAAATCCTGGTATCGCTTTCCAACACGATTTATTTACATTTCTGGTGCTTTATATTAATACAGATCGGTTCATTTCCCTGACAGCCCAACTCCTTCCAAAATGGTAGTAAGTGAATCAAGTCCTTTTTAAGCCCATTTCACATTTACTACCCCTCATCCTTCAATACATCCATGCGCTGTCATTTTATAACCTCTTTTTCTGGGGACATTTCATTTCTTTTTGATGCTATGGGTAATAGTAAATACTGTGAGATTAATCTTTTTATTTCACTTCTTAGGAGGTACTTGACAGAGATTTATAAAGACCAAATGTGTTTTCTGGTAATAGGAAACAGTACCTCAGCCCATGGGAAATAGAACACAATTAATCATGTTACATTATGTTAAACACACACACACACACACACACACGCCACCCCATTTGGTAATATGACTGATATCAGTCAACGTTTTTAAAACACATTTAAACAAAGAAAGAAATGCTCTTAAAAATCTTGATGGGAAAGTTAGTATGACTGAGAAATAGATAACACAAAGTCATGAAGTATCAATTAGTGTGTGATTTAATTAAAAATCCACCTGCACTGAACAGTGATACAACTGTAAGATGTGGCAAAGATTTAATAAAGATCTCACATCAATCAGAAAGCAGTAAAATGCAGAAGAAAAGTCCCACTGCAGACCCCCAAATGGTCAAATAGGAGGGCTCCTGTAAAGTACTACTTCCCTTAAAGGTGGTCCAGAATGTTATGAATCTCAGAAATTTGGAGACCTTCCTGCTACGCTGGGATCCTTACCTTCTTCCCTAGTGCTCTTCTTTCCATATATAGAATTGAAGTAGTTCATAAGTTTTGTTTTTTAGTTACCAGAATTCCGGTTATTTGCTGGAATGTTTTAAATAATTCTGTTGGGAGTCAGCAGGGTTACTAATGGACATACCATCTAATCATGACCCATAGCAGCGCTTGTCCACACAGAGGGAAAACAAGCTTTCTGACTTGTTGCTGTAGAAATGTCAACATAAGGAAGACAGTTTTCAACTTTATCTCTCATATTTCCTTTGCTACTCAATAGGGTCAGCTTCCTGGCATGTGGGAAACGGAGACAAAACAGCTCAATAGCAAAGCTGGGTGTGGTTGTTATAGTGATAAGGGAAATGAAAGTGGAAGGAGTTTGAATAATATTTACTTGGAAAGTCTTCCCTTTTCCTCCATAAGCTACTCACAAAATACATAATATTACAATGATTCTTAAAAAAAAATCTGTTAAAATGTATAGCTGGTATTTAGATTCTATGACTAATTTCTACCATTGAATAAAAGCAAAACTTTCAGGAAACTCCTAATCAGAGAATGGAACACAATTATCAGTCCTGTCATATTTAATAACAAATAGGTCACTGCAGACATGTCCATATCAGGTAAGATAAAAGTAATCATATGCTAGCGTTTACTTCCATGTATAAACTGTTATGTCACCGTGTGTGTATGTAAGTTCATACATGCGCATGGGGCATATGTACATACAATGTACTTCTTAGCACAGGACATACACAAATACATATGTGACACGTATGCTTTTTTAAGAAAAAACAAACATGTTTCCTATGCACATGAACACAGACTATCGTAAATGGTATGGGATATATTCTCTGGATTCAAGATGTTTGGTTAGTTATTGACATATCCAAAGAACCCCTGAGGAAATGAGGCTTGAATTTAGGCCAACCCAGGCCAGGAGGCACGAAAGAACACATAGGTAACATTTCTGGGAGTTCCATGTCGCACTGAGGTGTGACACCACAGACTGATCTCATTGGAAAAATTCCTGACAGCACAGCAACAAGCTGGCTCCCAATCAGAAATCCTTCAGAAGATTCCACTGTGATTAGCAATCAGAGTGCCAAAGGGCGCGAAGAACATCTAAGTGGAAGAATATGATCTGTCCTTTTTCCTACTGCAGGGATAAATTGTAACTTTAAATATGATAGGGGAGGTTTACAAACCTCACTAATTGCCCAGATCTGGGTCGGACACAGCTGAGACCATCAGATTTTGTTTCATGCCTTAGAAGGGAAGCCAGCGAGGTCCTCTGAGGTCGAGGCAGGACCACCGTGGGAGCGGTCGCCAGTGCCCTGCTCAATGTGGTCTCAAGGATACTTCAGAAGCCACTTTAAATGCACCTCTGCCATCAACTCAAACTGCACCGAAACACCGAAACAGGCGTCCTTTCATGTCCACTGTTGCAAAAACACACCGCTGGTATTTATAAACGCTCTGGGCAGCAGGTTGGACATTTTTTTCCGGGGGAGGTCGGGGGGACGGGCGGGGAATCCAAAGCAGAACAGTAAAAAACAATGTTTTTTTAATAAGTACATAAACAAGATCAGACGGCATCCTAGGCACCTTTAAAGTGCCCTTCTGTGAAGTCCACAACCGGGGCCTCACCTAGCTTTCTAACTTTCAGAACTTCTACTCTAAACAACAGAGCATGGGAACAGATTTGAAAGAGGGAGAAGAAAAAGGTTCTTTATTTCATTTTCCAAACTGGGTAAAAGGGAGAGGAAAAAAAAACAACACCTAAAAATACACAATAAAATATGAGCTCATTTTACTGACATGCAGCTTTTCTCTACATCTATAAAACCTGGATTTTTATCTCCTGACAAATATATGGATATATTAAGAAAGAAGCATCAAATTTTTTTAAAAATATATTTTATTGATTTTTTTACAGAGAGGAAGGGAGAGGGATAGAGAGTTAGAAACATCGATGAGAGAGAAACATCGATCAGCTGCCTCCTGCACACCCCCTACTGGAGATGTGCCCACAACCAAGGTACATGCCCTTGACCGGAATCAAACCTGGGACCCCTCAGTCCACAGGCCGACGCTCCATCCACTGATTCCCGTGTTGTTCTTTTGTGATTGGACCAGGAAAAGAAAGCCTACTGATAAGGAGGAAACACTTTACTTGCTTTTCGGGAAATTAAAAAAAAAAAATCCCAGTGACAGAGAAAAGAATAATGAAGTGTAGGAAAACTAGGAAGTTGTCAGCCAGAAACAAATAAAAAAAAAAAAAACACATCCACAATTTAAAGGAACATTCCAGTCTCTTGGAAAGTCGCACAAATATTAATTCATCACGTGTTAATTCCTTCCCTCTTCCAATGCCCCGGCATTGCTTACAGCTGCTACCGCTTCCTCCTGGTGCAAAACACACTTAGCCACAGAGACTTCGGGTCAAAAGCAGGAAGGCACCCGATCAGAGAGTGTATCCCGAGCCTGAGAGAACATCCACCCACAAGAATCCATTCTCCCCATCTCAGAGACTATGCAGCATCGAAAGAATCCTCTCATAGGTTTCAAAATAAATTATGGCAATGCCTAGAACAGCATGCTTAGTGAAGGTCAATATGAACCAGGGGATGAGTCACATTTTATTTTCACTGGACCATTTCTTTGAAAAACCCAAATACTGAATTTTAGTGCTCTATAATACCTTTCTGGGGAAAATTATACATTCAAAAATAGAGGCACTAGTCCTAGAAGTAAATCTAATAATATGTCTGTGACTCGTAAAATAGCTTTTAAGCTGATTAAAATACGTTTTGATTTACTTTTACCAGTATCTTCTAGACAGCCTACCATGCCAGCACTATTCAGACTGCGAATGGCTCCTCTGCTCTTATGACGTATGCCTGGCCTACCTGTGTGCCCCTCTCCTCTCCCCACTAGACTTCTTGGGGAGAAGTCCTTTCCATCATCTCGGATGCTCCGCCCCCAGCAGCCTGGCCAGCCCCAGGTCCATGCTCCCCACAGGTGCAGAGCACAGTCAGGAAGGGACAGGATTAACTTTGGGGACCCTTGCTACATCCTGAAAGTGCTCTCCTACTTATAATGCCCTGAATAGGAAGGATCCTTTCTAATGCCCAATTAGAAAGGATTAAAATGCAAATGATGGCTGAAGTAACAACATTCTAGAATGTAATCAGCAAGACTGGTTAATTTAAAATTTTCTTAGAATATAGGTGTTGATGATAAAGAGAGAAAAAAAGAGGATGCTGGGCTTTTGGGGTGGGAAAAAGGGTAAAAAAAAAAAAATAGAATGGGGTGGCCAGAAAGAAAAAAAGACAAATCTGGCAATCTTCACCATTTTGACCTAAGGTTAGTTCTACTCACCTTCAATAAGAGGAAGGAATCATAGCTCTGCCTAGAGATACATCTTTATGTGTATATTGTATGCACTGTCTCCTATTAATATTTTCTTGCTTTTTAAAAAACTAAAACATTCAAGGAGTATTTGAAGGCTCTCTTAATCAAGGTACTAGTAAACATAAAATACTGGCAAGGGTGGGAAATGGAAAAAACAGTATCTAGCAGAGAATCCTTACCTGTATTGATACATTTGTAAGGACATCTGAAATGATCACTTTCTGATGGAATGTAAATTCCTGCTCAAGTGATTATACTCCCAAACTGTTTCTTGAACTTTCCTTCTAAAAGACCCTTTCTTTTTTTTTTTTTCCTAGAAGCAGAACAAATAAAAACTACCATGCTTGCCCGAGTTGTCCAAAATCCCAGATTATGGTTTTGGACTACCAATTACACTAATTCATGAGGTTTTAATGGCCTGAGCTTGGGAATGACAAACTGACGGCCTGGGGCAGAAGGGGCAGCTCCCACTCCTCTCAGGAAGGGCCCTGCCACGGGGAGGGCGTCCCCACCAGCTCCCTCTGCAGCAGCTGAGAGGTCTCCAGCGCGGGGATCCTGACCCTCTGCTCACGTCAGGAAGAGCCTTTGTGGGCCAGGGTTTAGGCGGACACAGCTGGGCAGAGCGGCAACTCAGCAGCTCTGGGTGAGAGAGCATGCGCCAAGCCCTGGGAATAACCGAGAGGTCGCCTACAGCCAAGTCAGAAACCACAAACACGCAGGGACTGCTCGGGGCTACCGAGAAGCTGAAACATTAACCTTCTGAAGGCAGTCCTCGCACGCCAACACGATCCCAGCACCCTTGGAAGGTAGAAACAGAAGGCATTGGGTTGCTTTTAACAATAACAGCAAGAATGTTTAAAAATATACACTGAGGATATTGTATTTAATCTCGAAACAAGGACACGCTTGTAACAAAAACTGTTCAGCGACACCTTCCGGAAGCCCTGCACTAACCTGGGGTGGGTGTAGGAACAGGACAGCAGAGAGTTGGGCTACACACAGTGCGGACAGAAGAGATGGCGTGAAAGCACACGTAACGAGTTAAAGCAAAGAAAGGGGGAGGTCAATAAACGGTACAGAATGCTATTGGCTGTTTACCTGTAACTGTATAGAACGCATCATTCTAAAGGTCACACTGAAAACTCGTTTTTACACCACTTATTGATTGTAACCCCTAAGTGGCTAAATAAAATGCTTCTACACACACACACACACACACACACACACACACACACACACACACTTTGCACTAGGATATAAACGATTTAACTGTGACTTTTCTGCTGCGCACAAGAAATCACAAACAACCAGAGGTCACTGTATGACTTCCAACAGTTACAATGCAGGTATAATTATTCTAGCAACTGCTCCTCTCCAGCTGGCCTTAGGCCAAGTTCCTTGAGTTTCCTGTTTTGATTTCCCAGATCGTCGAATCTGGTATCCGCCTTTTGGTAGGCCTTGTTTCCCTCCCCCGTACCAGTTATGGAGACATCAAAACAACAGTTTGTACCTAAAACATTAAATTCTACAAGACTGATTCGGTTGTCAACCAGAATGAAAAGTCTACGGCGTATGAAAATAAATAACTTTGTCTACCCTTTCTTTCCCCAGGACATTGCTGGAATTTAAAATGAAACACATACATTTAAGATTTCCAAGTCACTTTATCTATATGTTCCAAAAGAGGAAAGATAGATCGTATTATCAATCTGTGATTATTTTTACAGAGAGGACGACGGCAACACAGATTTAAAGTTGCGTAAGGGCCTGGCTGCCGTCCGTAACCAAGTCTCTGTAAGGGCATTCGGACAGCCCCAGGAAAAATCAAATCAGCTGGGGCCTTGGTGGCAGAAAGGCCCTTATCCATTTGGAAGATCAGGTTAAATAGCGTCTTATTTTGGCCAAGGGAAGGACTGGTGTTTCCCAACTTGATAAGCAATGTTAACTGAATTCCTCAAAAATGCTTTTAAGAAATAATATGTAAGAGCTAAAGCAATGCATTCAAAAGCATAATACTGGTGTGTCTGGCCTGAGAAAAGTAGTCTGTGGCGACTATGAAGCACGTGGCTAACTTAGAAATTAGGAATCGGTACACGTGACGTCCTGCAGCAGACAAGGCCCAGAGGGTCTTGCTTCAGGATAAATAAGAATCATTGATGGGGAGGGTACATCTTTCATTGGTAGTTATGTTCATACTAGAGGCCTGGTACACGAAATTTGTGCACTGGGGGGGGCGGGGGGGGAGCCCTCAGCCCGGATTGCAAGATGGCACAGGCCAGGCTGAGGGACACCACTGGTGTACAATCAGGGCCAGGGAGGGACACAGGAGGTTGCCCAGCCAGGGAGGACTGTAGGAGGGGTCCAGGGCATGTCCGGCCCATCTTGCTCAGTCCCAATTGGCCGGAACCCAGGAGCAAGCTAACCTATAGGTCGGAGCGTCTGCCTCCTGGTGGTCAGTGCACATCATAGTGACTGGTCGACAGGTTGACTGTCTGCACCCTGGTGGTCAGTGCATGTCATAGCGAGCGGTTGAGTGGCCTTAGCATATCATTAGCATATTACACTTTGATTGGTTGAATGGCCGACCAGACAACCGAACACTTACCATATTAGGCTTTTATTATATAGGATATTCTATTATCAAGGATTATATAACAACAGTCTTGAAAGGCCAAGTGCTTCCCAAAGATGTTTTCTCCCCCCAACTATATAAACCTCATAAAATGTATGAAACCCACCCATGTCTACCACCCTTCCACTGATATGTATATAGTACCTATCAGCTGTAAGGACCTTGTCAATGTACTACTGCTATATCATCATCTTACAGTCCACAGCAGTCACATTTTGGGAGAACTCACAATTTTACACTCAGTGATGGGGAAGGTACATCTTTCTGAATCATTACACTGAGTCATTGTTACTATAGTCAATACTATAGGAAAGATTTGGGGATAATGACATTGAATACCATGCAGATCAATAGAATTGTAAAAAAAAAAAAATCCACAGACAAAAGGTGTTAGCCATATTTCTCATGTTTAGCAAAGTGCCAATAGGTACACGATATAAAGGTCATCTTCACTAACAAACCATTTCCCAGCATCCAGTCTTAGGATCCGTTTTGTTCCTCACCACGTGATCCTGTGCATATGCTATGAAATGCCTCAACTGGGTTTTAATTTCTTTTCATATTTACTTGGAAAAAAGCATAAAGATTTGCATAATGAAACCATGACTAGGTGTGAGTGTCTGAAGTAGAGCAATTTATAACAAGTGCTTTGCTTTTAAAAAGGAAAATAGCGGAAATCAAGTCAGTCCAAGGACCACTTACAGGCAAGCTGTTGTTTCACACCAGCACAGCGAACACTAAGCGAGGCCGATTCACGGAAACCCTCTGTGGCCTTGCTACTCAAAGTCCCCGGAAAACCCAGCGGTAGGACTTCTCCTGGGGGCTCGCTGGAGATACAGATCCCCTGGTCCTAGTTCAGTTCCGGTAAATCTAAGTCTCTGTGTGACCACCAAACTCTCTCTCATTGAAGAAAACTAGGAGATTCCCTCTGTGCCCGCCACCCAGGCCTCACCATGGACATGGAGCCCCACGTGGGAACACGGGTCGGGCAGAGCTGGTGCCTCTGTCATCCCTGGACTCAGATCAGGAGATGGCAGCAGACTGCTTGCGATGGGTCAAGAGGGAATTCTGTTGCACTACCTCAAAGATGGAAGGAATGTTTCACTCTCACATCCATGTTTCTCTCTATATATCCCTCTCCTTTCCTCTCTAAAAATAAATTTTAAAAATCTAAAAAATACAAATAAATACAAAATAAAACCTCAATCACATGAAACACATGCAGTCCAATTACGTACCAACTCCATGCTGTTGCTGCATTTATCTACAAAGCTTCTGGCTCAGGGTTTCTCCCCTATTCACTGCGCCTGTCTCCTTCCTGGCATCGACTGCATGGTCAGTCACTGTAAGTACGTACTCTCTGGCATAACCCTCAACCTCCATGCCCCTCTCTTTCTCTAGGACTCACCAGGAAAACCCTGGTTAAATCCACCTCTCCACCTACAAGGCATCTGCTGCATTATCTGTGCTCCCCCTTCAGTTGGGTAACCACTAACCTGAAGTGGCTGTGGGCGCGAGCAGGCAACCCTAATGCATTTCCTTTCTTCATTTACTTATCCTCTCTCTCAGATGTCTGCTTCACATTTTCCCTCCCTCCTCAATTTTTCATACCTCTTCATCAGCTGACCTGGTTTCATTCATCTCTGAGACACAGGAACAATTTTGCTCCTCTTCGTCCTCAAGGACTCTGTTCCTACAATTACCATAACCTTTCTTACCTTACTGGTCTCTCCTCCAAATCATTCT
>NW_005871054.1:19784902-19827191 GCF_000147115.1 Myotis lucifugus
TCCAACGAGCCTCCTCACTGCAGCCTCGCACCCACTAGCATACCCCTCCAGCCCCAGTCTGCCCAACATCGACTCCCCCACGCTCTGCTTTTCCCTGCTCATAACCTGCAATGCTTTCTGATAGCTCCAAGGCCCCGGCTTAAGTTCCCTGCACGATGATGAAGTCATTTCACAATCTGGTCCCAGCCTGCCTCCCATCTTTATTTTCTATTAACTATCAACATAACACCTTGCTGTTTTTGACCAGTTCCCCAAGTGTGTTACATGGAAGTCACGCAAATCTCACTTCTACATTTTATTCTTTTGTCCACATCACACCCCTTTCTGGATTCCATCACCATCCAAATTTCAAGTTGTTCCAAGTGCATCTCCTCCATGATATCTTGGAGACTATTAGTATATAACAGCCATGAGGCTATCTATATAATAAAAGCCTAAGCAACCGTAACGGTGAAAGGACCAGAACGACCGATCGCTATGATGCACACTGACCACCAGGGGGGCAGACGCTCAACGCAGGAGCTGCCCCCTGGTGGTCAGTGCGCTCCCACAGGGGGAGCTCTGCTCAGCCAAAAGCCGGATTCACAGCTGGAGAGCACAGCGGCGGTGGCGGGAGCCTCTCCGGTCTCCGCAGCAGCACTAAGGAGCAGCAAGCTGAGTGGTAAGGAGCAGCGAGCAGTAAGGAGCAAGGGGTCCCGGACTGCAAGAGGGCACAGGCCAAACTGAGGGGACCCCCCCGCCCCCCACCCCCAGTGCACGAATTTTGTGCTCCGAGCCTCTAGTTAGTATATAATTCCAGATCACAGTTTTTGGCCCTAAGCTCCTACAGCATTCAAAGTGTTCATTGCTATTAATGACTGAAATTATATACAGTACTCTATTTCCACTAATTCTCTTGTGTGCAATGTATACTTGAATAAAAGTAGAGCTTTTTCTTCAAAATTGTTTCTCAGAAAAGAGAAACCCCCTACAACTGACTTCTTACAAGAGCTCTAATACTTCAGGGTGCTGTATTTTGAAAAACAAAGTACTATTTGTAGAAGATACATTAACTTTAAGTGACCTCAACCAATCCTATTTCTGTATTATATAGAGGCCATCTGACAGAATCTGTTAACAAGGGGGGAAAGGGAACAGAAATTTAATCAGCTATAGCAATTATTCCTGAGAGAATGATCTTAGAATTGGAAGTGCTGTATCTCGTAAACAGCCTTTTTAGAATCACTTTGAAAATCAATGCAGTTAAATCTCCACATTGTCAAGACCATAAATATACATCTAACTAATTAAAAATGCAACAGTCCTGGTTTTATGTGAAAAGATACTGTGTTTTCGGACAAAATTTCTTGTGGTAACGTGGATTCAAAATCTGTTGTATCTCGACAAGTTAAGATGGTAGCGAGGAGGGTGCGCTCAGAGATCGGGTGTCAAAATGACTTGGAAGGCAGACTAAGCCAAGGCACTGACAGTGATGCATTTGAAACATTTGAATAACACACTTTGGTGAAATGTAAGAAGGGCAAAAACCAATCATCTAAATTGTTGTAGTATTTTATACCATGTGGTTTTAGATATGTATGAATAACTAACTTAATCATTTAAATAGAAATTTGACCACTGCATCTACATCCTTGAAAGTTACATACTGAAGCTGGCAAAATCCTATTTTTGGCAGGAAATGGGGGTGGGGACAGGGGTGAACAAAGAGACAGTAAAAATGAGTTCGTTAACTGACTGTGTTGTCTAATGTCATGATGTGACTGAAAAAGGACTTTTACATGGTTAGTCCCAGGCTTCTTAGCGACCCTCTGTGTGGAGCTCAGCTTTCCCATTTCCAAATTCAAGGACTAGAGTAAATGTTATCTAAGACCCGCTGTGGTTCTAAGATTTTACACCTATTGTTTTCTACTATATTCTCTTTTAATGATTCAGCAGCACTGGTACGTACAAATAGATGTTATCTACAGACTGTGAGAAATTTCTTGTTCGTTATTACCATTTAACATGACCTGGAAACTTAATGCAATTCAAGACGTCAGTCCTGCGCTACTGCCCCCACGGGTTTGACTTTGGACCTTAAAATCTTGGTATTTCACTTCAGAATGGCATCATTTTAGAGATAAAAGGTATATTTAAGCGTGTCTCGTTTAGTCCTCTTTTTTCCCCTAAAAGAGCCTGGAGCAGAGAGAGAGTTCAGGGACCAAGGGAGGCCCAAGCCCAGGCCTCATCCTTTGTTAATTCTGCCACGGCACCAACCTCTTGGCATGCCACTTGAGACTACTGTAGCTAGGAATCATATTTTCAAGTCCTCAATCTTTCTTCTAAGTAGCATGCATGAATGTACCAAAGTTATGAGCCATATGTGTGTAATTTTCTTGTTATTTTAACATGATTCCTGACTTCATTCTAGAGGTGAAGTACCCAGTGATCCATCCACACCTATGTAATTTTGCCCCATGGCAAAACCAACCAAAGCCTTCAATCGTCACCTCACAATCCTCCCATCCCAGCTCAAGAGGGAATGCTTTCTTGCCAGATGAGCTGCATTCCTAATTAGCACTCTCCTCATGGAGCATCTTCCTGTAGTAAATCAAGCGGAATGGACCAGGGGACAACAGATGCTGATCTCAAGCACACCACTCGTGAAAGCTCCATTACGTGAAGGTGACCTACGTAAGCTGGCACCAAGGGCCTTGTTCATACGACCATAGCATGACCGGGGCCACGGCTCCCAGGAAACACACACACCCCATCACGTCAGCACCTGGTCAACTTGATGCATCTTGTCTGGGATTATAAAAGCTACCGATCTCTGTGAGCTTGTCTTTGCCTTCCCAGGCTCAAATACTGTGTCACTGCTCAGGTTCCACGATGCTAAGCTTACGATTGTGAAAATGAGTACTTACCCTGAATCCTCTTTAAGGCTGAAAGACACAGATCCTTCCTCGGAAACTCAAAGGGGTTGTTGCAGTTCCGAACGGTGACACATTCGCATTTCCCATTGATGATATTGCAGCCGGAGACAAGGTTTTCTTTACAGGGTTCAAAACCAAGCAGTTGGTCATCATCCCAGTTCTCATCTGTAAAACAATGAAGAACCACATAATGTTTGCTTGTTAGCTTCCTTCAAAGAAAGGCCTGTTGGAAAGCAAAAAATGTGCGGGGAAGTCAAGATTAACATCTGATTTGGGCACCTCAATTTACGGAAGGCTGTCTGGCTGCAATTTTACAAATGAATGAAACCCAACCTCCTGATAACTGAGGAGACTGAAATATAGCCACACATGCACTAGTAGACAAGTGTTTGTGATAAAAACCACTGCTTCTCTTATGTGTTGTTATGATAATTGAGATTCCTTTAAGATTTTAAACACAGCTTCCTGGATTTTCCCACATTCAATCAAATTAGTAGGGGCCACATTAGTCAATCTACAAAAGTATTCCCCCAAAGTCCACAATTTTTTATGCCATCTGATAGAGACCACCTTCGGGTATAAAATGGCTCTCAACCTTAATACACCAAGGCAGGTAATAAACATAAAAAATCAGATACCAGCAAGAGTTAAGAACGGGATACAATGGCGGAGACCCCCTTCAGTGCATTTCAGGAGAGATGCTAACATCCATCACTAATCACAACCAAAGCCAGAAGGACAACAAAACCGAGGACTACAGCCTGGTGAGAGGCTGAGCTACTCCAATTCCACACCCAAGACCAAAGCAGTGTGCTGGTCACGGAATGGAGGAGGCTGGAAGAAGCAGACTATTAAACCCACCTTCCATGGGACCCAGTTCACACAAATGACACAAAAATGATAGACCACAAACAGACCCAATCCTAAATAATATTCCTCGGAGTTGAAACCTCCTATAGGCAACCAGATTATTTCTCTATGAATCTCTGGGACGTTATGTGGGTTTTTCCCCCCTTAACGTTATCTTTACTAGATACCTTATCGCACCTTTAACTGGGTACTGGCTATTAAAGAACATGTTTCTGATACCATATCTGAAGAGAATTTTTTAAAGTGCTTGAATTTAAGATCCCTTAAACCCGTTGCTCAAACAAAGGCAGGTAGAAAGCCATCTTAAGAATGTGTTTTCTCGAAGACGGTGCAAATGAACAGCCATGATTTTTATGGGGCTAATTTTTACTTCTGGTGACATCCCTGATTTATTGTATAAGTCAGGCGAAAGACTTGTTTTCCTACACTGAAATAAATAACTTTCTGGGCAAGGGGTCTTTGGAAGGATACCACTTACTATATAAAGAGCTGCAGAATGATTCTTTGAAAAGAGAGTATAGAAAACCTCCAGTGTTTTAATTTCAGGAGTCACTCACAGGTGATCAAAGGCTTAGCTCTTCGTGAAATGATCTGAGAAGCTTAAACAAAACCACACTTTATCCGTTTTAATATTTGTTTTCCTATGTATCTGGTCTTTAGAAATGACATGTATATATAACATGCACACACAAAGGTATATTCCTATCATCAAGACAACAGCGAAATTACTAAATTACTCTGAAAGGGAAACCAGAAAAGAATATATTGAAACAATTCAACATGGAAAAGTGGGTGATAATTTAATCTTCAGTTCTAATAAATAACAGAGCAGCACATGTAAATAATTTCTTATCTCTATATTTAATTGTGGACATGCTATTCAGTACCGCCAGCCTCATCCAGGGTAAGTGAAATTTGCCACGAAGGAATTTTTTAGACCGTATATTTAAATGTGCAACTCAAATAAAATTCAACACCAGGAACTTAAAAACTTGTAAGAAATTCAAGTAACATTTGAACCACTGAAAAACCATACCTCTCTTCTTTCCCCTAGTCTGAGAAAAACTCTTTATTACTATTTTTCTAAATATGCGCAATTAACATATCACCAAACTGAGTGGGTTCTAATGCAGATTTTTCCCCACAATAAACATCCCTCCCCTTCATTGTAACTGGAACTCCCTGAAGACATCTTTCCTGAACTACAATACCCTCAACCCAGACCCCCGGCCACAATTCTCCTGTCACTCCACTATCCCACCATTCCCCACACTGTCTGTCACCACAAACATCTTTCTCAAAAAACCAAACCTGCTCAGTGGTCCAAACTTCTTACTGAATATAATAAGAATAAAAACATAAGATTCTTCATGATATGTCTTGTACCTACTTCTAGACTCCTCTTTCGCCAGTAGCTCCCATGTCCGCATGCTCTAAGCCCACTGAGATCCTCACTACAAACTATTCATAATGCTTCCATGCCTTTGCTCATGGAGTATCATCCACCTAGACGCCTCCTGCTCTTCGTCCTCTGGCAGCTCCTATTCATCCTTCAAGACCCAGTTCCAATTATACCTCTTTGAGAGTCTTGTCAACACTGAGCTGCTCCAGCCTCCATGCTTCTGCAAACACACAGACCTTTGTCCCCTTTGGTGATGATTTTTATGTTAAGGCCAAATTTCCCCTCTAGACAGAGTCCTGACAAACAGAGCCCACTCTCATCCAACTTTGAACCCCCTTAACCGCAGGATGTAGTACAGTGTTCAATATCTATCTATCTATCTATCTATCTATCTATCTGGATTTTCATGTCACTGGTATGGTCAATGCTGTTATCTATGCTTTTTCTTTTAACAGAAAATGTTTTATTAAAAAATATTGTCTGTATATGCATGTACACACATACATATAAAACATCACAAGGAAAACTATGTTTCAGTGTAAAGAGTATGCCTGCACAATAAAAGTCGTATTTAAAACGCTGATTAAACAGGCATTCGTGAGGCACGCATTCTGAAGAAATGCTTGGGCACATTTTGGCACTTTTCCCACAAGAAATCATCTATCACCAGGCTGCTTCCCATTGCAGCTCTATGACTCCAACCTCTTATCACCTGGCTGGCATCGGCGGCCCTCCCACGGAGTCCGTCTCTGAGCCAATTTGTTTCCACTGCCAGATGCTTTCCCGGCCTCCCCACAGAATGAAAAGGCAACTGCCCTTCATGCTCTCCCTGGCTCCGCACTGCTGTCGGCTTCGCTCTCAGCCGAAGCCTCCTGGCGGTGGTGACAGCTGTCTTGAAGAAGCACGGGGAAGCCTGACGTCGTGGCCACCGAGGCCAGTCAGGAAGCTCTGACTCTGAAGCCAAACATGTCTTATATGTTTTTATTTTCTTTTTTTGAGAGAAACCCTCTCCATTCTATGTCCCCATCCTAATCAATACTTTGTTTTTCTTCTTGGAAAACAGTTCCGTTGGCAACCACCGCTTTATAGGATCAAATACAACAGCAGTTCTCAACCTGTGGGTCGTGACCCCTTTGGGGGTCGAACGACCCTTTCACAGAGGTCGCCTAAGACCATCGGAAAACACATATATAATTACATATTGTTTTTGTGATTAATCACTATGCTTTAATTATGTTCAATTTGTAACAATGAAAATCATCCTGCATATCAGGTATTTACATTACGATTCCTAACAGTAGCAACATTACAGTTATGAAGTAGCAACGAAAATAATTTTATGGTTGGGGATCACCACAACATGAGGAACTGTATTAAAGGGTCACGGCATTAGGAAGGTTGAGAACCACTGAAATACAACATGCTTCTGAGACCAATGCTATTATGTTTTCCTATTACTGGGCATTATACTTTAAAACCACTTAACAGCCAATTGGCAGGGATTTAAAGCAACAATGTAGTGAAGGTTTGATCACAGAAATCAACTCTGAGCCCAGTGGTGCTGCTGACGGCACTTGGGAAATTTGACGTTTTAAAATCTCTTTCTCCCCAAGTAAATCATGTATATACAGTGCCCGGACCCAGGTTCTGGTTCTCTGACAGATTCCTGTTTCTCCTTGGACCTGTGGGGGTGGGGAGGTGGAGGGAGTTCAAAAACAGTAGTGTCTTCCTGGTACCTCCATGTAACAAGAATCCTTCCAGCCTGAAAGCTCAAAGCAACTGAGATAACTCTGCAAGTATTTTTTTTGTGTGTGGGTATTTTTTTTCCAGATATTTTTTTCCACTGATTTTTAGAAAGAGGGGAAGAGAGAAGGAAAGACAGAAACATCGATGTGAGAGAAACACATCGACTGGTTGCCTTATGCACTAGTTCTGACCAGGACCTGAGCTGCAAGTGTATTTTTAAGCGTGTAATTTCCGCAAGATACCATATGAGGATGTTATTTTCTCTAAACAACAACAACAAAAAAAAAATGAGAGAAACCTAATAATTTCATGTATGGATTAAAAGCCATGCATGTTCCAAGAGGTTCCAATAGGTGGGTACTACAGTGAAGAGCCAGTGGTATCTGGCTGCTAACCCAACATCACCACTTGGGTGTTTACAAAACATCTCAAACTATGATGCTTCTCCCTCGAGACGGTCACTTGGCTCAGGTAGGCCGCGGCACAGTGACGCCACGTGGACGAGCCATCTCATCCCAGGGAACGTTCATAAGATGTGTCATCAAAGTCTGGAATTTAATGACTTGTACTGCTTCAATCACGGGAATTCTTAAGGGAAATTGATTTTTTTATGCTGTTTATTATCTTGCCATTAGGATTGACTATAAGTGCATGGCGTGGACAAATGCAAGGACTGACTGGCAGAGTTTATACACATGCGCTCTTAAAATAAAAAGCATCTTAGCTTCTATGCGTGCTAAGACGCCAGCCGTTTTACCACCATCGCTTTGGTATCACCTGTGCAAATGCTGACACAGAATAAAAGCAAGGAGCATTTAATATGACTCTGAAATAGCTTTGACCTCATATACTTGGGCTCCTCCAGGTTCTGGGGCCCACACTTTGACAACTGCTGTTCTAGAACAAGAGCATGTCTTACTGGTATACCTGGGCCAATGCAAATAACAAAGGACGCACTGGCTACCTCTTCTCTGATGTTACCACTGAACCATAAAAACATATATATTTTTAATATATATTTTTTAATATATATTTTTATTGTGTGTTTTTTAATATATATTTTTATTGATGTCAGAGAGGAAGGGAGCGGGAGAGAAACATCAATGATGAGAGGGAACTATTGATCGGCTGCCTCCTGCACGCTCCCTACTGGAGATGGAGCCCAGAATGCTGGGCATATGCCCTGATCGGGTATCGAATTGTAACCCCCTGGTTCATAGTTCAAAGCTCAACCACTGAGCCACGCCGGCCGGGCAAAACATGTTTCTTTAATGTGAAGTAGCTGATACAGAACTGGTAAATAGAAAGAGAAAGTCAGGATAATGCAGAAGTTGGTGTTGGTTCATAATGTGACTTTTTTTGCAAGTTTTCTCATGATTAAAGGAAAAGTCTAAGCAATAAGTGGCCACCGTTAAGAAAAGCCTGATGAGCTTGTTTAAATTCCTTCCTTTGGTGCAAGAAATGGCTGCTCTGGTGCCTGAACCTTCCACTACATTAAACTGCCCAGGGAGGTTACAAGTTAGAAAAACAAAAAAACAAAACAAAAACCAGAGCCATTTTCCTCCATATTTAAAAATCATGAGGAGAAACTACCCTTGGATTTACATTTATTTCAGATGAAAGAGGTCTCCATTCAAAGTGAATGACTTCAAGACTCCGCGCCCCGCAGGAAGAGCAGCGTGAGCTCAGGAGTGGGTAAGGCTGTAAAGGATGAGCTGCCCAGGCTCAGGGTGCAAGTGCCACGGGTGGCTTCCTTGTGTCACTGTTTCTATTTGAGTTCTTCTTTATATTTACCCTCTGTGTACACAGTTCCATAGGTTCTGAGCAACCTGCCCCAATCCTATTTTTCTCAGCAGCCCTCCTATCTTTAGCGGAGTGAATGACTCTGCAGAACGTGCTTTCTGTTTTAGAAGCGCACCTGTGGTGTCGAAGCAAAAACACCTGTTCTTTCAAAAGGCCTACTCCGTTCTAACC
The DNA here is from genome assembly GCF_000147115.1 of Myotis lucifugus. NCBI lineage: Eukaryota > Metazoa > Chordata > Mammalia > Chiroptera > Vespertilionidae > Myotis > Myotis lucifugus. Next base: position 19,793,810 of record NW_005871054.1, read on the forward strand.
TGGACTCGGTCTTTCTGCCCACAAAGTCTGTTCCAACATTTATTCCTTCCATATTTGACACAGGAGGCTTTAAAAGTCTTAGTGGCGGTGGAGAAGAGCTTCCATCCTGAGTAGGAAAGGGCGTGTTGAAGAAGAGGGTGTGAAGGAAGAGGCATCTTGGAGCAGGCACGAAAACACATCCGACCCCAGTTCCAGGGGACAGACCCCTCTGTGCCCAGGTGCGCCAGGGAACAGCCGTGGCAACCCGGCCTGACTCCTCCTAGATGCCACCTCTCTGCCCTTCAAAATACCTTTCCACCTGCTTGCTGGTGTCTGAACTGCCCCTAACGGAGCAAAACGCATTGGGTATGACTGCACTTGCTGGACCAAGTGCTGTGTGTTCATCTGAAATAGGACGTCCTGAAGGCAGAAGGCCTTTGTATACTCCGAGCCTTCCCTTTTTTAACCTTGTATCTGCGTAGGTTAATGGAATTTACTCCAAACCAAGGTATAGCCACGCCCCATTATGTGGCAATCCACTCACCAGAAACATGCGATAGCAGATATTAAAAGGCAAGAAGCAACTTCACAGTACACACTCAGAAGCTCACAGTAATGGAATTCTGTTGGCCGGGGAAAGGCTTCTGGGAACATATATCAAATTAATTCTCCAGCTGTGCACATATCCCCATGCCGAGAGTAAGATGCAAATAGCTAATACTGGCATCTCTTTCCAGGCCAGCCTAGAAACTCCAGTGTAATGTAAAATCGTGGCTCCTAACTCCCCCAATTCCTGGCGGGCTGTTATCAGGCATTCGGTTCTGCTCAAGGAGGAATCGGATGCAGTGAGCTTCCTTTCTCTCTGCTCCAAGCTTGAGGCGGATGTTCCAAAAGCAGTGCTTCCCTCTCCCTCTCCGCTTTCCTTGTGCTGTAATCAGTGCAACACAGGAAGGCGGTTATCAAAAATGATGCATGTTACAAGAATTTGTCTTACGGACATTCCCACAAAGTGAAACTATGTTGGGCATATGCAACCATACACCAGAATGGTCAAAGCCAGAGTCTAAAACAATGGAAATACTAAACTACGCACACAAATACTGTTTGAAGATTAACTCTTAAACCGACATGAACCTCTAAATTATAACATGATCTTTGATTCATTTTATGTCCAAGTGGGGAACTCTTTAAAAAACAGTACTGATCCAATACACTAAATCAGTTTACAGTCAATATTAATGATAAGCAAATGTTCCATTGCTGTAATTTTTGTCAGATATCTTAGCAATACACTTCACGAAGGAGGACCAGCGATGAACTATAGGCTGTAGATTCATCCATTCATCCTTCCTTTCAATCATTCATTCCTCAAGCAGATATCTAACTCTCAATTGTACAACCAGAACTGAGCACAGTTCTAAGGATTTAACCCTCCAAGTACAATTTTCCATCATTCTAACCAAAACCGTACCAAGTATGTGAATAAAATGTCTCTAGGAATCCTGAAACAGAGGAAATGGTTAAGAAAGGGATGGATACTTTCCTATTTGATAGCAGACGCTATTGGGGAACAGAGTGGAGCTTAAGACAAGGCAAGCAGTGTCTCCAAAAGCAAGGAATTCATGGGACATGAGGAGAGGAGAGACTGGCACTACAGAACCCCAACTCTCTGACCTCACAAGTCTACCTACACTAGGAACTATCCATCAACCTTAAGTAGAAAACCAGACAGAAGTGGGGCAGGCCATGGGGAGGGCCCCGGCCCAGGAGACCACAACCTTAGCTCTGCCATTAGTTCACGGAGCAACCTTGAACAAGGCATTTGGCTCTCTAGGCTCCCATTTTTTCATGACTAAAACAGAGGTGGAATGATTAATTCATGAGGTCCCTTTAGACTTTACCCTCATGTTTCCTCGATTCTTGCATCTTCGTTGAAATTGTACAATGCTAACAATTTACTGGCAACGGTGTGATAGAATCACCTGCTTATGGCATTTGATTGACAGGGATTAGGTTGCTCATGTAAATTTTTCCCACACTACAATTATTTTGACTGTACCCTATGGTTCCATTTCCTCTGCTTTGAGAATAGATCCCAACATTTTTAAAGGAAAGACTCAGGCCTCTTCCCCTGCCCAGTGTTTATGTAGTGCTGCACTGGCAGCCTACTCAGGCACACACCATCATTAAGAAACAGTCTTCTCGGAGCCTGAATATCCCTTAAGACATGTAAACTCCTTGTCTAACCAGCTTGTACGAATATTGGTTTTCAGTTATCAAATGTACTGCTGATTAAAAATTAACATATCTTGCCCTGGCTAGTGTGGCTCAGTTGGTTGAGTGTCGTTCCACGCACCAAAAGGTCGCAGGTTCAATTCCTAGTCATGGCACGTGCCCAGGTTGTGCGCTCGATTCCCAGTAGGGGGCGTGCAGGAGGCAGCCGATTGATGTTTTTTCTCTCTTTCCCTCTCCCTTCCTCCCTAAAATCATTAAAAACATAATTTTAAAAATTAATATATCTTAATTGAGGGGAAAATTATCATGGAGAAGTTCCTGTTTCATATTTCCTCTCTTCACCTAGATATTCTAAAGCCATCCCTGAATCAAGCCAGGTAATTAGTCGTCCCTTATGTGCCTTGTTCATAGTGTTTTATTCTCCTACAGAGGTGTGCTAGTGTAAATAAAACTCAGGGACGGGTGTTATTAAGACCAGCCCTATTAAACTTCTCAAGGATAGGAAGCTGGGAAGCAACAGTCTACAACAGTCTATAAAATCCAACATCTGGCCATCCAAGTCTTTGGCATGGAATACAAAGCCTGTTCAGATCTGATCCCAACCCACTTGATCAACCTCATCTCTTCCACTCCTCCCCCTTACTCCAGTAATACTTAATGACTACATGCTCCCGAATTGCCGGGACTCCATGGCTCTACACAAGCTGTCCTCCTTCTTCTAGAAAGCTCCTTCTCTTGTCTTGCTTTGAAAAGCCCTCCTCAGTCTTTAATACTTTCTCCATTTCATTCACCTCTAGGGATTAAATTAATTTCTATCTCCTCTGTAGGGCTTCTACTGTCTATTAAAATTAGCTCACTCCTGGCAGCATAATGAAATGGCTCCTCTAATCTCTGCCACCAGAAAGTGGCTTCATTGACGCTGAAGGTCGAGTCTGACTCTTCTGTTTGTCATCGTGCTGTCATAGGGCTTAGCAAACAGTAGCTTGGCAAAATAAATGCGAGAGGATGAGGGGACCTGACTTTATTCAAGGCAATCGGAATCTTTAAGTGCCAAACTTTTTCTGGAAAGCGAGTTTGGTCGTAAGGAAAAACAAGTCCATTATTCAGAAATACAGGAGCATCTTTGGCTCTCGGTCTTCCTACTTGTGGAATATTAATACTAACTCATGTTTTCTTTTTACCTCAACACTGTATATTAACCAACACTTCCATATGTCAATCAGTATTTATGACATGTCCAATAAGCGAATAAATCTAATATTCCTCAACCATGTCAGATAAATAAGTAACTTAAACTCTATTTTCTCCCTTTCTACACTTCCGTCTATCATGACCATCATTAATGTGACACAAGTTAATGCCTCTTGCCAGAAAGGGACTTGTGGGTATAAATAATGCACAGTACCATTGTATAAATATGAATATGTGCTCTAACCTAAAATCAGCTAGCCAAATGGCCAGGAGCAAAACAGAAGACTAGATATGAGAATGCCTTTTTTTTCCCCTAGATTGCACTCATCCCAAAGTGTGAACCAATACAGCGAAAAGCATAAACGTGACCAGAATTTCAAACAAGAACAACAAAAATGAACATGGTCCTCTGAAAATAAGCACTTGGAAGGATATAAATTTTTCATTCTACTAGCTGAACAGTTAGCACAGATAACAAAGCACATTCCACCCCCCACGACGAATCTTCTGGTAACAGTTCACAGTTAGCGAGCCACAGTATACATGCCAGAAATTACTAGTACAATAGATGCTCTCCATAGCCCCACATGTTTGGCTGAGGAGAGAAGCTAAGCAACGCAGGTCTGAATCTCACGGAGATCACCATCAAGCATAGGATGGGGAACTGAACAAACAGGAAAGTGGGGTCGTCAAAGGGTCGGGCAAAATTTCAGGTTCACGCAAGTCCAGAGGACATGAGCATCAGGGAGGAGGAGGAAGGAACACTGCAATTCTCCCATTTCAATGTGTGAAGCCCATGGCATTGCAAGTGGAAATGGTCTAGACATCCCGCTGCTGACGGTCATTACCACAGGGGCAGGAGGAGGCCTCTCTATGACACCTTCTGAGCCAAGAAAAATGGAGTTGCAAAAGCACCTTTGGAATTATCAGAAGAACAGAAAATCCAACAATATAAATATCATCTCAACTATTCTATCATCCAGGAAACAAGGGTTTCTTTGTTAAGGTGACAATGTCTTCATATACAGTGCAGCAATACTCCTGAGGCCCAAATAGTGATTTTTAAAACATATACTCCTCTGTAAGTAGCACTAACGAACCCTTTCAGGATGATAACTTTGTGAAATTGGGTAGCAGTTGTTTTGTAAGGAATGTTTTTACAAATCAGCCTGACCACGGCTGTGAACTTGACCTTAATGATTTATCTGAATTCTTTGAAGTATACCAGGTGTAAGATAAGAAGCGAAAAAAGTAATCAAGTTTAAATGGCAACGATTATATTCCTAGTTGATCCTTACCACTAACTCCAGTACTGCTCTACAAAGAAGTATCACCCTTAACTACCATGCTGAAAAACCCAAACCTCCAAATTCTTCCATGAAGTATGTGTATCTCTGTTTCATCTTATGTATTCTTACACATTCCCTGCATGTCCTGCTATCTGTTCCCAGCAACAAAGCACAATTTGCCAGCAACAGTCAATGAACACTTTTGTGTGTGTGTGTGCACAATTCAATTTCCTACCATTTCTCAGTCTCATCATAAGAGAAAGTTTGATGTATATGTTGTCTTTTTTTTTCCTAAAACACCATTGAAATTCACATTGTTCCTATATGTTTATGTATGAAGTAGTGTTATAAATTAGAAACGAAAATTACAGAGACAACTGTGGTCTATTAAGGGCCTGTGTGATACATTCATTTAAAGCAGTGGTTCTCAACCTTCTGGCCCTTTAAATACAGTTCCTCATGTTGTGAACCAACTATAAAATTATTTTCGTTGCTACTTCATAACTGTAATGTTGCTACTGTTATGAATCATAATGCAAATATCTGATATGCAGGATGGTCTTAGGCGACCCCTGTGAAAGAGTCGTTCGACCGCCAAAGGGGTCGAGACCCACAGGTTGAGAACCACCGATTTAAAGGCATCAAGCCCTTGACATTCATCCTAGAACTCTCCACCTAGACGCAAATGTAAAACTGGGGACAATGACAAGCACGACTCTTGCCTCAGGGTATGTCAAGAAATGAATATTAATATCTTGGGAGGACTTGATTTACACAGCAAGGGTGTAATCCGTAAAATTCCTGTGAAACCGATCGTATAAAGTAAATATAACAAGACCAGAGAGACACTGTACGCAGTCTTAAGAACATGTTTGAAAAATGCATTTGCACTTTTCTCACACAACTGGAGCTTCCTTTGTGTAGTAATAGAACCTCTACACCTAAGACACTCAGCTCGCAGTCACTGAGCACTCAGTTGGGGGGAGGGGGGCGAGAGGGGAGGACAGGGGATCTCAGTGATGACCATGCTCCCACCTCCGCCTGCCTGGAGGGTCAAGTCCGACCCCTCCACTGATCAATGAGGCAGCGCCAGCTCACCTTCCAGTGACTCCCCACTACACAGCCAGCAGCTCTTCCCTCCCAGGCCATGAAGCCTCAGGGCCTTGGCCGCGGCGTTCCCTCCCCCTGGAACATTCTCCCCCAGGTATGTGCACGGTTCACTCCCTCACTCCTCCAGGTCTCTGATCAAACTCAACTTCTCGGCAAGACTGTGCGTGACCACTCCACGTATTTACAACTGCAAACCAAGCACCAGTGTCCCTCCAGGCTGGCGGGGATTTTTGTCTCTGTTGTTCATCGCTACATCTTCCACACCTGGGACAGGGCAGACCCTAAGATCAACACCTTGAGTGGTGAGACACTGGCCTCCTTACCTGCTGCACTGCCCCGCCGCATCTCACTGGGCCTCACCCGGTGGCTTTTGAATCAATTAAGTGGAGGAAGGGGTGCCACACACCCAGGTGTGCAGGCCCAATGAATGAGTGGAGCAGCCAAGACATTTTTTGCTTAGTACCAGGTCCACTCTTCTCAGGGCTCTGTGAAATGTCATGTGAGAAAGGAGGAAGGGAGATTAGCACCCTCCCTTCTGAGAGGATGTGGCCTGACATCTCCTAATCCTCAGGACAACCCTGGGCACAGGAAGAGTCAACTGACTCAGCATGGAGGGACTCCAGCTGCAAAGGAAACCCGACCCCTTCAGGTATGGCGGCAGCTGGGATTTCTCTCAACAGGTGTTTCAGAAACACTCTGCCGCCTATCGTTTCTCTTCTTTTCCCGTGAACAGGAAACATAATTTTAAACATCCCCCATGAAAAGCTGGCTTGCCTCCCTGGCACACCTCACGTGCAGTTAGGCAACAACTCGGCCTGACTGTGGTTTCTCGAGGGTTTGCGGGAGGTGGGTTCAGGCCCCAGCTCTGCAGCCTCGCTCTGCCACTGGCTTTAACCGGGAGGAAGGGAAGCTGAGGACACCAGGGTCCCTTTTCCGACGGAGGGGCAAGGAGCTGGTGGGGACATCGTCCCCTGAGGCGTGGCCTTGCAGTTCTGGAAAATCTTTGAGGGAGGTCACTGACCTGATGGAATCCCATGGCCCAGGGATTCCATCACTGACAGAAAGACAAAGGGACAGGCAAGTGTCAACTGGCCTCTCAACTGAATGGGCAAGCACCCCCCTTATGATCCTTGTCTCAGCACGACTCTGTCTTACCAAGGGTTACCATGTTTAAAAGCACTGGGGTCTTGCCGGCTGGTGTGGCTCAGTGGTTGGGTGTCAACCTATGAATCAAGAGGTCACCAGTTCAATTCCCAGTCATGGCCTAGGCCAGGGGTGGGCAAACTTTTTGACTCGAGGGCCACAATGGGTTCTTAAACTGGACCGGAGGGCCGGAACAAAAGCATGGATGGAGTGTTTGTGTGAACTAATATAAATTCAAAGTAAACATCATTACATAAAAGGGTACGGTCTCTTTTTTTTTTTTAGTTTTATTCATTTCAAGCGGGCCGAATGCAGCCCGCGGGCCGTAGTTTGCCCACGGCTGGCCTAGGCCCAGGTTGTGGGCTCCATCCCCAGTAGGGGACGTTCAGGAAGCAGCCAATCAATGATTCTCTCATCAATGTTTCTATCTCTCTATCCCCCCCCTCTCTCTCAAATCAATAAAAACATGTTTTTTAAAAAAGTAAAAGCACTCGAATCTCAAATTGGGGTGCAAGTTCCTTTAGGAGGGTCTTTCCCACCTTTTAACATTTGGTTTCTAACGTGACAAATGTGTCATCTGCACAGTGGCTGGGCATGCCTTATATACACCTTCACTTTGACCGCCCTCTACAACAGGTTCCTGGGCATCTGGTCTGCTCCTCCCTTCCTCTAAAATCCTTTCCTCCGGAACCCTTTGCCCTGACAGCTCGCCCGCTAGAGCACAGCTCTGCTGGAGGCCCCACCCATGAAACCGCCTGCTCAGTCCGCCAGCCCTGCGCCCACCCCCCTGCCCACCTGGTGGCCCTTGCGGTGGCCATCAGCCAGGCCTCCCAGGGCGGTCACACTGCCCGGCACTTCCTTTCCCTCCATCCCACCCGGAGGCCAGGGGGCACTCCTCCCCCTCCCTTGAGTCCTTCCTGTTTCCCAGGCAGGTCCATCCAGGACACTCAACTGCCAGGGGTCAGAGTGCCACATTCCAGTGGCTTCACACCCCCATGGGGAGGGCTCCGGATTCCTGCGTGGGGGGTGAGGTGGGGCAAGGAGGCAGGCAGGGAGGTAGGGGGTGGAGGGAAGTTCAGCAGAGGTCGACTGGGCCTGCTGTGCCCACTGCTCTGGGACCAAGGTCACGGGGTAGGGAGGACAGCAGGGGCCACACGAGCTCCCTCCAGGGTGGGCAGGAGCAGGAGAAAGCCCCTCAACCTCTCTGGGTTTGGAAGGAAGACACAGTAGACACTGTAAAAAGCCCAGGAGAACATGACCTACTGCTTCGGGCCTTGGTTCCCTCGTCTGTAAAATGAGAGGCTGGCCTGGAGATGCCTTTCTGAGGGCCCTTTTAAGTCATTAATTCTCCAGTTCCTGGTACAGCAGCAGTTCTCTGACCTCAGTCACTGATGTATTTTCGGCTGAAATAGAATGCCACTTTCACTCAGAAGACAACCCAACCTCCTTCACCTCTGAGAGCGAACTCTCCTCTTCCATACTGGCTTCCTCGGCCTCGGACGCTCTCTCTCTCCCGTGCTCTCTCCGTGATCTCTGTGCCCTTTGCCCTGGTCTTCATGGGCCTCCCACCAAGCCCTGCTTGTAGGCCCTCAGGCTCACACAGTCAGGCTCCAGGAAGTGCATTCCATCAAGGTCGCCCTCGGGACCTAAGGGCCACAGCATGTTGGGACTTGACAACTCAGGCCCCACCTGGACCCAGGGAGGTGCTGGGAGAATCATGACCCAGAGCCGCATCCTCAAACCCAGACCTGGGAGGAAGGAGGAGTGGGAGCCCAAGCTGGCCACGTGTGAACAGGTGAATAAGCTGACCAGTCCAGTCTGGGTGTGGCACCTCCTGCCCCCCGCCCCCCAAGATAGTCAAGATGACTGTCCGCTCCGTAGGATGGGGGGAGTGGAAGAACCTGGCTGGACTGGCATTCGGCCAACTCGGGGCAGGAGTCAGCCACTCACCAGCTACCTGATTGATGGGAAGGGAACATGGGAGGGGAGGGAGAGAGACATGGTGCTGGGGCGACGGGGAGAGGGAATACAGGGAGTAACGGGAGACGAAGCCGCTTAGCGCTGCCACTCGTGTGTCGAACAAAGTCACCAAAAGCACGTTAGCCGGGGTCTGACTCTACAGGACACGGCGGAGAAAACATTCCGAGTGGTCAAAGCCCACCAACTGGACTTTGCAGTAAATGCCTATCTTTTCCTTTTTTATAACCACCGATTGCTTTTAACTCCTACAAGTCAAGTCTGTGGATAAGATGATAACAATGATTCTACCAAAAGATATCCTGATGTAGAGTCATCTCATTTGAAACAATTACTTTTACTGAAACACACACACACACACACACACACACACACCAAAAACAAACACAAAATGGACTGATTTTCACCACCTTCTTGTCAAGCCAGGACAGAACAGAACATTGCCTTTACTTACTAAGACCCAGACACTCGTGAGAGAACACGCCTTCCATGTGGTGAATCATCTGGAACTAACCAGGATTTGGACTTTCCCCCCCCACGTCCATACCGCCTTTCCTAAGAAAGTGGCTCCGTGTCCTGTGGAGCAGGAGGATCTGCACATCAGCGCCTGCCCAGGCTGCCCTCCAGGACTGTCGCAGATGGTCGCCCAGATGCTGGCACCGGAGCCCAGGGTGGCGCTCCAGCGGAAGCTGTCAGATGCCCATGACACGGCAGCTCTTCCTCTGACGGAGATCAGGTTTTCAATGGGCCGCTTCCATGTGGGTGAGAGAGACGCGAGAAAGACGGATGGCAACTGTCCTCCCTGTCCTTTTTATAAACGAGGAATCCTTCAAACCACCTCTGACATCATCTTGCCACACAAGAACCATACTGCACTCGTGTGCATTGAAATCGATTTATTGTTGTTTTAAAAAGCCAGGGTAAGTTGTGTTTGAATGTGCGCATGTGCGTGTCTGTTTAAAGCTCTTCCAATTTTTCCGTGGAAAAAGGATTGTTACTACTGTTGTGATCCTGTTGCATAAATCATTTTCTGAATCAGTGAATATTTTTTTAGAATGAAAAGCAGCACTTACAAAGGACTTCGGGTTCATACTTTTGTAAAAACCCTAATTTTTCAAACAGTAATCTCCAAGAACTGGGTCAAAAACTCCTGTCCTGAGGATCACAGTCCCTAGCAAGAGCGCAGAAGGATATATATTTATAGTCTTCAGTTCTTGCTACAATTTGAAATAATATTAACAAGATTTTTTAAAACTAACTTTAACTTAAAAAATCAATAGCTCACCTCCTTCGATCAGAGCTGTGATCTTCATCCTGAGTATGGTCTAGACACCTCAACGAAGATCACTGGCAGCACCCTTACCCCACCATCTCACCTAGGCAATTTGGGGATTTGTTGTTCCTTTCATGGTAGGTGAGCAGTAACTCTGAGAGCAAGGCCTCAATTCAATGCCCCACGGAAAGAGAGAAACAATCATATTAGGTAGCACCAACTCAGGAACAAAACTTCCTTATTGCCCAGCCATCCTGGCTCAGTGGTTGAGCACTGACCTATGAACCAGGAGGTCATGGTTCGATTCTTGGTCAGGGCACATGCCCAGGTTATGGGCTTGATTCCCAGTGTGGGGCATGCAGGAGGCAGCTGATCAATGATTCTCTCTCATCACTGATATTTCTCTCTCTCTCTCCCTCTCCTTTCATCTCTGAAATCAATAAAATAATATTTTAAAAAAAACAAACAAAAAAACTTTCCTTGTAAGCACCTTCCAGCCATCAGTGTTATAGGTGAACAAAAAGAAAAAAGTCCCATGATTTACTCATTAACTGAAAGCATTATTTACTGAGCAACTACTACTTGCATCGCCCCATGCTAGGCACTGAGTGGGCTACAAAGAAGCAAAAATATATTCAATTAAAGAGCATCTTTCTACCCATTTCCCACCTTAAAAGCAAACAAAAGTTAAAAAGTAGAGTGAACCCATCAGGAAAGGGCAGAGCCTGCTTAATATCGCCATCAAACAGGCTGGAGTTTGAGATGTTCCAATAACAATGCTTACTGGAAATAAAGCACCTGATTAAGCTGTCTTTGCCCTTTCAAAATTACTTTGGGAGCCAGTCAACATTAATCAAACTTCTGACACTAGGTACACGTTAGGTCTGATGAACAAATCTTAGGCACACAGTGACTGATACTGACTATGGAACGTCCTACTCCGCTGCCCCCCAACCAAGGGGTACATGTCCCCCTGCCTACAATGCTTTCCTGCAACCAAATAGGATTTTTATCTTCTGTTAAGAGATGAGGAATCATTTTTCCCACCTTCTGAATATTACTTTTATTCCACAAAACATTTAGTGAGGACCTATGACATATAAACCATATGTTCAATGCTGCGGACACAGATACAACAGCTAACATTGACCATGTGCTTATACTATGTACCCAACCACCGTTCAAGTGCTTCACTTTTACTTAGTTCTTCCTTACAACAACCTTGACGTGGTAGATACTATTATTATTCCCATTTTACAGTTGGAAACTGCACACAGGTCCAGTAGCCTGGCCACACACCAGGCAGGACTATGAAGCCACACACCAGGCAGGACTATGAACTGACTTCGGAGCCAGAACTGTCACTAGTGCACAATCTCGTCTTTCATAAATAAAATGTCATTTCTCCATAAGGAACTCATTGACATGCCTCCTGAGGAAGTCATATCCTCTGGGAAGTTCTTCATGAGACTCTCCCTGACAAATGGGACCAGCATGTGCCAGCCATACAGGTGGGTGAGGAGCCCAGTGTGCCAGCCATACAGGTGGGCAAGGAGCCCCAGTGTGCCAGCCATACAGGTGGGTGAGGAGCCCCAGTGTGCCAGCCATACAGGTGGGTGAGGAGCCCCAGTGTGCCAGCCATACAGGTGGGTGAGGAGCCCCAGTGTGCCAGCCATACAGGCGGGTGAGGAGCCCCAGTGTGCCAGCCATACAGGTGGGTGAGGAGCCCAGTGTGCTAGCCATACAGGTGGGTGAGGAGCTCAGTGTGCTAGCCATACAGGTGGGTGAGGAGCTCAGTGTGCCAGCCATACAGATGGGTGAGGAGCCTCAAAACTAGAGTGATTCAGGTCTGGGGAGCAGAGCCAGCACTGGGAGCGACCAGCGCCACAGTAAAGGCAGGCAGATGAGCAGAGCTGTGGCAGAGCTGTGGTTGGGTTCTCTGGGCACTGTTGGCACTGTCCCCAGGCTGCCAACAGCAGACAGCACCTGTGTGCAGGGCTGGGGTTGACCAGGGCAGTGGCTGGATGAGGGCCCTCCTGAACCCACATGGGTGGATGCAGGGAAAGAGGTTCAGACCACGTCCAGGGGAAATCAGTGACCAACCCATAGACAGACAAGAGATGCGGGCCTGGGGGCACGGAGTGGTGCCCTTGCTCTCTGGGTGCCCTGGAGACGGTGTTGCACAGACAGGGCCGCAAACCCCACATCCCATAACTCCAGCCCTATATGCTGTACGGGTCTAGTATATACATACTGCCTTTTCCCAAGACGCTTGTTGTTCTTTCTTTTTTTTTTTTTTTTAAATCAACTGTCCTGGCAGGCCAGAAAGTTGTTTGACTACAAATTCAAAAAGAAAGGAACCAAAGTGGCTGTGGCCGGTACACTGGGGGGACCCTGGCGACACCCACCAAATGAGATCCAGACGCGGAGCGGCGCCCCTTGGAAGCACCGACTCCCAGAGGTAAACGCGTAAAGCTGCTATAAACAAATCCATCCATAAACAAATCCATGCAGCGTTTACCCCTGGCGAGAACCTCGGAGCCTGCGACCTCCCTCAAACTATATTTATGCCTTCTCCCCAGTCTCACATCTCAACAGCCAGAAATAAACCCAGGCTCTCAAACCCCAACCTCCCCTCCTCCCCTCTCCTCCGAGTTGGCCAAGCTCCAGGGCTCCGTGAGCAAGGAAATGCAGCTCTCTCCTACTGCTCTCCACCCCTGGACAAGGAACAGGCAGGCCAACGACAGTATCCATGGACGGAAACATTTAGAATCACATTGTTAAGACGCTTCTGAAGAGAAAACAAAAGCCATTCTGATTGGTAATAAAGAGCAACTGATTAATGATTAACTGTGTAGTATTGGAGATGATGTTTTGATTCCCACCTTGAAAATAAAGTCTTATAAATGGTTATCACACACGCAGACTGGTACAGCCACTGTGGAGAACAGTATGGAGTTTCTAAAACTAAAAATGGAACTCCCATTTGACCCAGTGATCCCACTTCCAGGAATATATCCCAAGAAACTAGAAACACCACTCAGAAAGGATATATGCACCACTATGTTCATAGCAGCATAATTCACCACAGCTAAGATTTGGAAACAGCCTAAGTGCCCATCAGCAGATGAGTGGATTAAAAACTGTGGTACATCTATACAATGGAATACTACACTGTGGAAAAAAAGGAGTTCTTACCATTTGCAACAGCATGGATGGAACTGGAGAGCATTATGCTAAGTGAAATAAGCCAGTCAGAGAAAGATAAATATCACATGATCTCACTCATTTATGGAATTTAATGAACAACATAAACTGATGAACAAAAACAGATCCAGAGACAGAGAATCATTGATCAGATGTCAAACCTCAGAGGGAAGGTAGGGGAGGGTGGGGGTAAGGGGAAGAGATCAACCAAAGGACTTGTATGCATGCATATACTAGTAAGCATAACCAATGGACACAGACATCAGGGGGTGAGGGCATGAGTGGGAGGGGGGGGGAGTGGGGGGATAAGGACACATATGTAATACCTTAATCAATAAATTAAAAGTAAAAAACAAAACAAACAAAAAAGCAATGCTGGGCCAAAGCGTAGGAGAGCCCCAGGCCCCCTCCCTCTCCACAAACCTTTCCCCCAAGAGTGGTCAGCTTTCCCACACCTTTTTTTTTTATTCATTCCAGAGACATAATTTCAGCATACATGTTCTGGTGGTGGTGGTGGTGGTGCCGGTGGGTGTCAAAGATTTGCTGAGTATTGTTGAATGTAAATATCTACTAAACTTTGTGCTTTAATTATTTAAAAAACTGTTCCACACCTGTTGACTTTAGTTAATGTTACTGTCCCACGATATAACTAAAATTCCACAAACATCCATGGTTAAGCTATTAAATGTGTGATTCCACCTTCAAATTGTGCAGTTCAAAGTATGCTTGTTTATGTTGAATCAATACATCGGCCCAGAAAGTATTTGTTGTATCCCAGTTGTGCACACACACTGGCTTTGCTACGTGATGTGGCTTAAAGGAGTCTGAACAGGCACTGTCTCCAACAAGCAAGCAGCCAGGTGCAGGCCAATGTCTCCTGGATTGGAAGTTTTTACCTGGAAGGTATCACCCATGGTTTATAAACTCTCAAAGATTTATCACTCAGAACCAGTCATTTAATATTAAAGAAGTAATCAACATTTCCTCCTTCTTTTGATAAACCAAAAGCACTTAAAATGTATATAAAATACTAGAGGCCCAGTGCACAAATTTGTGCATGGGTGGGATCTGGCCAGCCCACCCCAACTGGGGCCCAAGCGGGCCGGGCGGAGGGAGGGGACTCAGGAAGTTGGCTGGCCAACCCTGCCCCCAATTGAGGTGGTGGTGGGGGGTGATCAGGGGCGGGGCCGGCCGGGGGGAGGGGCCGTAGGCAGTTGGCTGGTCGTCCCCATCCCCTGGTCAAACTCCCAGTCCAACTCCTGATCGAGTGGACAATTTGCATATTAGCCTTTTATTATATAGGATATCTGAAGCCTGGTGATTTCATTTATGCATACTGTTTGCACACTGGTTTGGGGTGAGAATTTGTATTTTAAAATGAAGATGACTGAAATGAATCTGAAAGAGTACAACAGATGCTATATAAACCTTTTGAATATGAAACCAGTATCTTGAGTTGTAAAAGCTACTTATTAGTACATCAGCCAATAATAATAAAGGGGAAAAAATGTCCTTTTTTCCCTCATAGAATTTCAACAAACTTAACCCGGAAAATGATCCCAGTTTTTCCAAATTTTATGTCTGTGCCGCTGGCTAACTCCTGGGCCTCTGGTTTTCTTTTGTAAAATGGTGGAAGCGGAAAACTATTTTAAATCCTCAGATAAAGTCCTTGGTAGTCAGAGCATATGTCACCTGGATGCAAAGCACAAAGGCTGCGAATTAATCTTGAAATTAATAGCTAGTCCCTATTTAGGACGCAGTTAATTATGTCCATTTTTCATACTAAATAAACATTTGCAATCCAATAAGGCGCCACAAAAAAAGCAACAGAATTAAAACATGCTTACCCAGTGGGCTGGCTATTTGCACAAAGCCTACAAATTGTTACTTAACAGAGGAAAAGGTTTTAAAAAAAGCTTCAATGTCCTTAGAGTCAGAACAGTCCTGGTGGTAGCAACGATAAAAGACAAAACAATGAAGGGCCACAGCCCTCAGGCCCCAGCCCCATTCACACAGGAGCTGCCGCTCAGGTGCAGAGTGGTCAGGCCCTTAGAAAGGGGAGAGGAGACAACTGCGGTCATCTGCTTGGAGAGCCTGGGCACTCAGGAATAGAAGCTAAGCTGCACAGCATTTTCTCTTAAATTCACCTGGAATGACCTCCTGCCCCTCCCTATCCCCCCCCCCCCCTTTGTCACCCCCTCTCCCTGCCTTTTCTAGAGTCCGGAAAGCTTTGAAAGGTGGAAAAGAAACAGAGTTGAAATATGCAGTCAGTACACCTTCATTCATCAGCTTGAATCATAATAATGAAAACTATATAGCAACATAGGAAAATGCATTTGGTATCATTTTAAGTGCAAAAGGGCAAGATACAGGAGGTATGACAAATAAAATATGTGTAGAGAAGGAGACTAACAGAGTGTGTGTGTGTGTATATAACAAAAAACAAAAACAAAAAACTAGTTCTTGTGTTTGGAACAAGAGCATTTTGGATCACTGTTTCTCTGTTTCCCAACCTGTCTAGTAAAGTTATGTTGCCTTTATAACAATTTTCTTAAAAAGAAGCTAGAGGGCCTAAAATTTCCCCAGAGTAACACATAGTGAGTCATGGGATGTGCAAGGAGGAAAACCGCAGAGAGGGAAATTCGGGGAACACCTTTCAGAGCGACCACTGAAGGGACCTGGGTGGGTCTCGTTTTACAAGGCAGGGCCCTTTCCCACATGCATCCAAGCTCCAAGAATCTTCTGCGTCTGGGCAGTTCTAAGGCGCTTCCGCAGCAGTCCTTTCTGATGGCCCACCTTTCTCAACGCAAAGCATGGGCAGGACGTCGGCAACTATACACCTGATGCAGTGCCTTCCCGACTACAGAGGAGAAGGCACAGGAGTGAGATGCCCACCGCTTCATGCAAGGCGCTCAGGAGACAATCTGCATGTATTCATTTATACTAACGAATGAATGACGGACGACCAGCGACGGACATTTGTCTTCTGTTGGCATTCCCAGAACCTAACAACAGCTCCAATGTGATGAGAACGCTATCAGGATGGGAGAGTGGACACGCTAGAGACACCGTCAGAAGAACATGGATCCTGTGAGGATTTTTTGGGTTTTGTGTGTATGTTGCATATATGGATGTGTGCATGTGCACGCACCACATGATTTATAAAGTGTGCACAGCTGTCCACTGTAATGACATACTTTTCCACCATAATGAAAGACAGACAGAGAGAAAATGACTCTGTTTCCATGAACTAAATCGCACACAGACTCGGGGACGCCTTCCCACTGCATTCTGTCAGGGCACTGGCTCCCCTGCATGGTTTTCCCTAGGTCACGGGCGACTTCACTTCCACCCCTCAGAGCCCCATCTGCGTGCTTTCTCCAGCACAAATGTGACCTTTTCTCCCCCAGTGCTGTCTCTGGGTCCAGCTGTAGGCATGGCAGGATAGTCAGAGGCCGGTTCCAGAAACGCTTTTCCCCTAACTAGCTAGCTGAGAGGTTCTTTTAGGGACTCGGGGACACTCCAATCGCGATAGCGGATAGTAGCTCTCGGTGGTTCCATTTCGCACCCACTCCTCCGGCTCTCCTCTGCCAGGCAGTCTTCTTTTCCGTTACAAGCATTGTTTACCTTGGCTTTCAACCTGAGGGGCACTCCCTCCTTCAAGTGTGTTTCCAAGTCCTCTGTCTCCATTCATTTATTTTATTAAAGACTGAGGGTAACTGTGCTATAGTCCAGCAGCAAGAACAGCTCTGGGTCCTTCTACTGCTGCCTTAAATTAACTGAGGAAGCACAGGCTCTGGGATACACTCATCTCTGACTTGGGCAGTATCTCCCATCAAGTTAAATTCTCCTCCTGCTGATAAAAGTCTTAGAGAGGGCAACACTCCAAGGAGGAGAACATACTTGCTTCCCAGCTCTGGGTGCTGGATTTTAAGTTTTCCATGCTCATGAGGCCACATAAAAGTTTTAAGCACGCCGAAACCGGTTTGGCTCAGTGGATAGAGCGTCGGCCTGCGGACTGAAAGGTCCCAGGTTCGATTCCGGTCAAGGGCATGTACCTGGGTTGCGGGCACATCCCCAGTGGGAGATGTGCAGGAGGCAGCTGGTCGATGTTTCTCTCTCATTGATGTTTCTAACTCTCTATCTCTCTCCCTTCCTCTCTGTAAAAAATCAATAAAATATATTTAAAAAAAAAAAAAAGTTTTAAGCAGTTACAGGACAATCAACAATGGGCCCTCAAGAAATTACCTTGCTTAGAATCCTCCCTTGTCAGGGCGTTATAAAGAAGGAGACCGCTACAGCCTTAACTTTACTGGGCCATCAGTTCCAGCCTGCCCACCTAGCCCCCCCCCTCCCCCAACACTTTTGTTAATGATGGTGGCAATGAATAAAAGGCTCTGAAGTAGGTTACTACAAAGCCACCAACCATGACAATCACATTAGGCACAGTTATCATCACGTGTGAGATGAGCATCTTACCTGTGGAAAAGCTGAAACTTTTTCAGCAGAGACATCAAAACTAAACTTGCCCTAAGAAAATGGGACTCTCTGGGCACATTAGTGATGAAAGGGTATAGGTGCCCAAGCTTATTATCAGGGTAACTGTGTATATGTGTCTATGACCCTATTTTTTTATCTTGGCCAAACCTCTCTCCTTTAGCAGCTGAAAATCTAGAGCCAAATGTATCATCCACAGGTTGTAGTTTGCTGTTGTATCCTTAAGTGGCTAATGTCTTACTGTCCTAATTTGTAAACCACCTTAAGACCGTTGGAAAGTAAACAAACAAAGAGTTCATGACTGCCGCTGAAGGAAGGAAAAACAGCTCCGGTGCTGCTCAATAACAAGTTGGGACTCCAGCCGTGAGTCATCAAGAATTCCTCCATTCCTCCGTCCCGGAAGTCATAGGGTTTGGAGTGAATCCAAATGGGATTTTGCTTTTTTAAATTCCTTATAGTATTGCATTCCTGTGGACTTCCTGTTCAAACCATTGTGTGAGGCACTTTTCTTATTCAGTCACCCGCTTCCACCCTTCTGTCGTGGGCTTCGGATTTCCTTCCCCAAAGACATTCCTGAGGACTTTGGGAGATCACCTCTGGAGCAGAAAATAAGTTGTGCCCTTCGCGGGCATGGCACTAAAAATTCAATACATGCTTGTTAAGTTAAACTCCCTCCCGACCAGTCAACATACATGTGTAAGACCCTATCCTGGATTTTGTGAGGGTATGAAACACTGTTTTATTATCATCAATCAGCCATTGGCCATGTGAAGCGCGTCTGTACAGGAATGCATGATTGTTTATCCGTTGTTTACGAGCAGCTGATCACCATAGCATCTCACCAGCACTAGATCCCTGGTGGCAGGAAGGTTATAAGCAGCCACCCACCCACGAGGAAAATTCTTAGGAGCTGATGAAGGGTTGGTGAGTGAAAGATGACACCTTTATGACAAACCGGCAAGAAGAAAAGTCCTCACAAATAAAATAAATACCTTTACATAGTTGCCAAAATAAATACAGCTGAAACTAACCTGTCATAGCAAAATTGGAAAAATAAATTCTAAGAAGGATCCGGGTTAGGGGCAGAGGAGGAGGACACCGGCCCGGTGAACCAGTTTTGAGTTTCCTTCTGCGATGATGTGACTTCGCACTGGGATTCTCTCCACAGGTATGTGTGTTGTTTGTTTCAGTTTCCACGATGCGAACCCAACAGTTCAGATGGAGAAGTGTTTGTATAATATCTTGGATGACCTTGAGTCTAGATTTAGTCAACAAATGTGCATTGAATGCTTCCTGTGTGCCAAGCGCTAGAATAACACACAACCCTGGCACTGGGGTGATCACCATGAGGCAGGGGTTCAGCAATGTGAACTCTAACACAGTGTGAGCAGTGCTCTAACCAGGGAGGGAGAAAGTGCTATTTGTGGGCACTGGGGGGGGGAGGTAGGGGGTGGGATGGCATTACTTTTTCCTGGGCAGGGCAGGAAGGCTTCACAAAGGAACCAGCAGAGAATAGCAAGGTTTGAAGGAGGAGAACACATTTAGAAGGATGTTAAGGTAACTTTGGGAATCTGAAAGCCGACACCACCACACCCATTCACACCCATTTTCCAGTTGCACCCCCCCCCCCCCCCACACACCCACACACACACACAACACACACACCTTTGGTTGCAACAGAAATTACACAGTACGTGTCACATGTTACCTCCTAATCTCTGAGTTCTCTCTCCATCTAAGACAGACTTGAAATAAAGTTGGAAAACCTGAACCTCAGGAGGATAGTCAGGGACTGAATTTAGGAGTCTAATTTCCCCCTTACCCGTGGGCTTTTTGTAATAACATGCAAATTACTGAGGCTCTCGGGGAAGTTAAATGCTTCTTATACTGAGATTATTTTTTTTAGGTAAAGTTGGGATCATTATGCATATGAAATATAGCCCCTTCTAAAGAAAAAGGTCACTGTTCCTCTTTACTGGCAACCGGCCCCTGTTTTCTCTCTGTGCAGCTCCTCATACCTTCTACTTTTCCATTCTCTCAAGAAATAGTATCGCCCAAGCATTTCCGACTCAAGGGCATATGCTTACATATTCACACACAGTTTAAAAAATATAATACGTGGACTATGTTCAGTGCCAAACGTAGCTGTAATTATATATTTCTTTTGGACATGTTTTAGGTTATTAAAGCATGTAAATACTTTATCTCCCTCAAGTTTTCCGGGACTCTATTGGCAGAGAACCCTTTCCCTTTTTCTTTCCAGAGCATTGAACACACTTTCCTGAACACATAGTCCGTAACCTGTAGCTCCACCTTTTCCCAGCATCGTCTTGAAAAGAATTTAACCTCCTTCCAACAACAACTTCTGGCTTCTTTTCCTTTGCTTATTTCCCTACAGAGGTATTCCATTTCTCACCCTAAGTTTCTGTTTTTCCTTTTTGCTATCACATCTAAAATTCCTATGTAAGGCCAAAAACTATGTTTACTGATAACCTACTAGGGAGAAAAAAAAAATCATCCCACATTGCCTCCAGGGTAACAAAACTTTTTGTCCCAATCCCTTCAGAAATGAAGTCGGTCCGTGATCTTACTGAACTCCACTTGCCTACATAGCGATCTCCCAATTAACGAGGCAGTTTAAACACCAGAGCACTTTAATTAGAATTGGGTGTTTTTTTTTTTTCCAAATGTATTAGGACAATGCACAATCTTTATTTATTGAGAAGTCATTTTCAGTTTGCTGATCTACAGAGCAGATAGTATACTTAATTTGCTCCTGGCATGCAAGTTGTTTTCGGCACAGCCCTAACACAATGCCAAGTATTCTTTATCTGTGCCGAGCCCTCAGCAGCAAGTGAACACAGGCACGCACACACTGGATGTCCAGAGGCACAAAGGTAGGTAACTGCATCTTGAAAGAAGGAATTATCACAGCTTCCTGCCTCTCTCTGAGTCCTATCGGTAACTGTACCAGGGGCCCGGCTGCCGATGCTACAGATATATTTTACCATCCTGCGCACATGTCTGCAGGCCAGCAAGTCCACCGCTCCTTGTAAGGATCCTTGTTTCATGACGCCTTATCACTGTCTGATCCCACTGTGTCAAATGAATGTCACGTCCCCTCCAAACATCTCTGCAGAACTCTCTCCTGCCAGCTGTTAGTGCAGACACCATTACGGCAAGGGGTCCTCAAGGATTTGAAGCTTGGCAGCAACTCTTAATACCTGGGTTACAGATAGATGGAGAGCCACGTGCAGCCGTGCTGGGAAGATCCGGGAGGCCCGTGAAAGGACTGCTGGAAAGCAAGCCTTTCCAGGGGCTTCCAGGGCACCTGGGATCCCACCCGCCCTGGGTTGTGGCAGGGATTCACCAGGGAAGGAGGGTCAAAGCGCAGCCAAAGATGCGGGCCTGGCGGAACCACAGGGACCTTCTAGCACTGTCTCCGAGGGCAGCAAACTGCACCCTCTGGCTGCTTCCAAGAGACAAGTGTTGGCTCAGTTACTCAGACTCTCATTACCGCCCCCACCTTTAAAAGTTCTGAAGCTCACATGCAACCAACCAAGCAGGAAGGGAACCAAATAAAGACCTATTGATATACCAAAGGCGAGTCAAGCAAACCCATTTAGGCAAAAGCTCCGGTTAGTAAAAGAACACCCACCCCATCCACAGTTATTTCAATCGCCACCACTATTAGCTATCCCGAAATCTACCCTGGAAGAGAGAGGATAAGATCCGGAACAGGATTTAACTTCCGATATTATCTTTAGAAAAGAAAAGAAGGAAAGAGAGCACGCCACAGCACTAGAAGTGTTTTCTGTTAAACAACATACAACGCCTACCCTGTTATTAGTAAACTTACAGCAGTTGTCCAGATTGAAGCAAAAAAAAACAAAAAACAATTTAAAAAATCTTTGGAAGAGTCAAAAGCAAAATATTACAGAAGCCTAAGAAATTCACATGGCTAGGGACTGGCAGCTTAGGTAATTGAACTGAAAGTGAGAATCATGGAAGAGATCTACATAATAATTAGCTGCTGAGTTTTCTCATGTCGCACACTCCCAAATGGAGCATTTAGCATTCAGCAGACTTGTTAGCGAATAAATGCCCAACTGGAATTAACTAGCACCTCATTCTGCAAGGCTGCTCTTGGCAAAAATGTAATATCCACAAGGCAAAGCAATTTGATTGCTGGTGAGGCTGTGCTGAGCCTCGCAATCTTTTAGAGTAACACAAATTACATCACATCTCAGAGCCACAGGTCCACGCCACCTCACTGCGCTCAAGGCCCTGCCGCTGGGTAACAGGCGAAGGAAGAGTAAACTTTCTAGTCCCCAACAGACCACTTTCCAAGCTTCACTGACGGCCTGAACTTGAAACAGAGTGGAGATCTGCTCTCCTACAGGCCAAAGAGCTTCCTGGTCCCAGGGCTCAGTGACACAGGGAGGGTGTGACGCAGGGAGGGACAAGGAGCTGGCCAGAGGGCAGCAGGTCCCTCTGCGGAGACTATTATCATTTCGTCCTCCAACATGAGGCACCCAGGTGCTCCCCTCGGCCGGCCGGCCAGGGCCTCTCCTTCCACGCACTATTCCTGTTATGTTTCTTTAAATTCAGTCAGCTCCTTCAGGAGACTCCCTGGCAAGTGAAAACAGCAGCAAAGGTAAAAGAATGCTGAGAATTTGGCTGCTGCCTGCAGTATTAGGAGAGACAGCAATTACTCAACTCGCCTAGTGTCAGAGGCAGAAATGAGCATGTGAATTTCGGCAAGTTTTGGCCTGTCTTTGCTCAAGCTTCTCCCTTTGCATATCTGTCACCCACCTACCTCACAGTCCTAATAATTAATGAAGTAAATGAGAAAAATGGAGCAAGAGCGAAAGCAGCAGGCCGGCACAGAGAGGCAGGCATACATTCCACCTTGAGTCCAGATTAGGCCAGTTAATAAAGCTTAAAGATTGCCAGCACTTAAAAGGTGCCACTAACTTCCCGATAGATAACGATGTTTTGCTGTCTCCGCCCCATCTATGAAAACTAACCATCGGTTCCTCCAAGCCCTTCTGTTTATAGCATTAGGCAAAGAATCATGTAGACACCACCCCCTTCTCCTGCCTTAGCTCTGCAAACACAAGGTAATATTTGACTCCTGCCCAGCACTCCTTTGTAATAAAAACATAGGTCTTACGACCAGAAGGGCCTTAAGATACCTGGTTCAGTCCCCCTGCCTCCAGGAGGTAACTATTTAATGCCCTTTTGACACATTAAGGCAAAGTCAAGTCAAGGGAAGTCCAGGAGGTTTTATTTCAGTTACTGAGCTACTAAGAAATGAAGGGGGATCTGGGAGCCATGGCTATTAAGCCAATCTCATGCACAAGCATTTTGTGATACGTACCTTTGGGAGCAGCCCTAAATCCTCCCTGCAACAAGCCAGGATATGCACAAACCCACTTATTCTTTCGATTAAAATATAGAATTTATTTGACCCTTCGCTTTGTCATAGATAGTGGTGACAAATGTCCCTAGAACTTGTCCAAAATATGAGAACGCCATGGCTCTGAAATAGAAACAGCACACCCAATCTTCCTCTAACCATTTCATAATCTTTCCACTCTGGCTTTCAGAGATAAAACTGTCTGCAATCCATCCCTGTTCCTCACTTCAGAATGTAAACGCCCATATCTTTTTTTATAAAAGGCAAGGCTCCAAACTATGGAAAGTGCAAAACAGTAGGAAGGTTTTCAAGATCTGCCTTTGACAAGACGATGGGATGTTCTTCCTCTGCAGATTATAAACACACCCTCCGAGGGGGCGGACAGAGCCCACCCATCCCGTGTGGCTGATCCCTCCCATGTTCCAGGGCTGAAGTGGTCCTACTACATACACGTCTATCTCAATACCGCAAGTCTAGTTCCCGTCACACTTCCTCAAGGTAGCTTTGCCTCATTTGGGAAGGTCTTGGGGTGTCTTAAAAAAAGAGGCATCACAGCCCTGCCCTGTTGAGATAGATGACTTTTGTTATATCACAGCTGTGACCCGTTTTGCTTTGTGGCCTTTGGATGAGAAGCTAAATAAGTTACCTCTGGTAGACACCAGGACTTTGCAGGCTCAGGTTTCATTCTGCCCTGCCAGAAATTCCTTTCTGTCTTGAGTCTGAGATGTTTGTTTATGGTTTTTGTTTTGAAATGCTAACTAAAACAGGCACAGTCCCTACAGTATTTTTTTTTTTAACCTGCTGTAGCCATAGTGTGTTAAATACATAGCTAAAATTCCCAGAGGAGACTCCTCAAACTATATTCTCAGAAACTTAAAATATAAAATGGCAACACCTTTAAATAGAATTAACACCTAATGTTCATAAGACAAATGTTCCCAGCACATTTCCAATTAGGGTTTATTTTTCAATTTGACAAATATACACTTAAATGAAACCCTGAAATTTGAAAGTTTACCTCATTTTGCTCATAGGTTTCATGTTACTAAGTACTAAAAAAATAAATAAATAAAACACATGATCTCACTCATTTGTGGAATATAATAACATAAACTGATGAACAAAAATAGATCCAAAGACACAGAAGCATGGAACAGACCGTCAAACCTCATGGGGCGGGGGGGGGGGGGGGGGGGGGAAACAAAAAAAAGGATTTTTTGTCTGCCTTTAAACCTAACCCATGGGAACCAACCATAGGGGGGGGAGGGCCCTTTTCGGGGCGGGGGGGGGGGCAGAAGTGGGCGGGGGGGGGTCAATGGGGGGGAAAAGGAGACATGTAATACTTTCAACAATAAATAATTTAAATTAAAAAAAATAGCCCTGACCAGTTTGGATCAGTGGATAGAGCGTCGGCCTATGGACTGAAGGGTCCCAGGTTTGATTCCAGTCAAGGGCATGTACTTTGGTTGCGGGCACACCCCCTGTAGGGAACGTGCAGGAGGAAGCTGATCGATGTTTCTCTCTCATCCCTCTCCCTTCCTCTCTGTTTAAAATCAATAAAATAAATAAATAAAACACTAAAAAAATCAATTTCTACTGTGTGATAAGGTTTGGTTGTCAAGAAGAAAATAAAAAGTTATCAACTACTGACCCCTAGGATTGTATCTTCATCAAGTTCTTCCTCCTTGTTCCATAATGGCCAACATAAGGATTTGCCTTGTGAATTCTCCGACCCCATTTACTCCGAAGCCAGGCATGAAGGAAGAGTTACAGTTCTGTCTTCCTAAAGTGGGACCGACCACACCTACATCAGGAACAGAGGCGCGGGGATATTTCCATTCTAGGGGTTCTTTTCTGGCCTTCCATTGTTGCACAAAGACTTCCCGGGAAAACCGCACTAAAAATCCACAGGGAGGCTGCAGTATCAGCCCACAGGAAAGATGGATGGGATGCATGGGATCACGAAGAGCAAGACATGGACCTGGGCCGGCCCCGACCTCCTGGCTCACTCCCAAGCTGCCCTGTGTCTGAGTCGGCCGGGCCTGCTGCTGCTTCCTTCTGTGCCCTCAGTCATCCCAACCTGGCCTTGGCGATACTCCCAGAATCTCCAGGGATGTCTGGAAACTCACAGAAAACCGTCTAATAAAAGAAATGTAATTCACTTTCACAAAACCATGTGCCATCAATATTAAGATATGTCACCTTTTTAAAAATCTTCATTGGAAGTAGCTCTCTGGAAGTCAAGGAGTCAAACCACAAAATCAAGCGAGTGTCCACACTGCGCTGAAGAAACAACAGAGGGGCTGGGAGTTACAGTTGAGCGGGATCAAACGAATGAATGTTTCCTTGGTCCCCTGCTCTCAGTACTTCACAGACCCGTTCTCTCTGACAAACACCTGAGGCCAAAACTTCTCTGGCTGAGCCCTCTGCCAAAGAGAGTTAGTTAAGTGTGGAGGAGGTGTGTGTGTCCACGAAGTTGAATTTTAAAAATCTTATATAGAGAGAGAGAAAGCTAACAAAGAAGAAAATGAGAAAGGATGGAAATTAGAATTAATATTAATTCTTTTTACAATCTATTTGGTAGCAGGAATACTAGCCATGATATGCATACACACACACACACACGTACGTAATACATATGCACATTCATTCTCACCAATCCTCACTATAATACCTACTTGATAGAAAGCCATTAAAATTCCATTTTCACAGATGAGGAAACTGAAGCGCCAAACAACTAAGCAAGCTGGCTGCTCACAGTTCAAGCAATAATCAAGCTGAGATTTGAACACAGGTTTCCCTAACCCCAACGCCTATTTTCTATTTCCTAAACCATCTTGGCACTGGAGGAGGGAGGAAAGGATACCCCTCGGGCCTTGCTTGGCGCTACACCCTCCACTAAATTCTTCCTCGTGGTCGGCGTCAGAGTTAGGGCCCCTCTTAATCCTCCTGGGAGGCCAGCACTTCCATATCCCAGAGCTTGGCAGTATCTGTCTTGGACTATAATTAACTGCCTCAGCTAACTACCATCAGACCATGGCCTCTGTGAAAGCGGGGCCCCTATCTTCTTTATTGTGGTAGAAAAGGAATTATCCTGATGGCGGCTCTTACTGAGATGCCCCACTCTGTGCCCCGGTACCAGCTAGCTTTTCGCTAATTAAAGGTGAGGTGCGGGGCCAGCGGCATTGACACCACCTGGGAGTTTATCAACAACGCAGAATCTCAGGCCTGGCCCAGACCTTCTGAATCAGAACCCGCCTGTTTAATAAGACCCCCGGGTGATTTGTATGCACGTTAACATTTCAGAAGCACAGTTTTTTTCTCATTTCACCCTCGCCGCAAACATAGGTGGTACCTATTACTATTAACAGCTAAGGAAACTCAGGCTTAGAAGTGGTAGCACCACTATATAGCACAAAAACCAAACCCCGTAGTAGCTGCTCAGTAAATACTTAAGTGGAAGGATGGCAAGGAAACAAGGAGGGCTAAAAGAAAACAGGAATGGACTGGTTAAATGTCTGGCCTCTGCTTTCGCCTAGCTTGTACCCATTGTGGCAACAGGAGGAGTGGGGCAGTGGTATCCATCAGTCACCCCCGAGAGCTAGGAGCAAAATCCTCCAGAATATAACGTGAAGGAAAACACATTACTGATTATAGCAGAGTTTAGGTGCCCTCCCCTTTCCCAAATAAAATACCAGCCCACAGATAAATGGTTATAGTTATACATTTACAATTCCTACAACTTAATGAAGAAAATGACAGATCCCTCCTTCTTTATTTTGACCCAAAATATACGAACTTGGTGGAAACTATTTAGACAAAGCATAACAAATAGGCAACAGGAGGGAAAGCCGCAAATAACTTCAGAGGCCTTTAAACAAGCTGTTTAACTCAATGCACTTATAGTGTTGGGGGAAGGGGGAGGGGGGACTTGGGCTCAATAATAATTCACTCCCTTCCTAAGAACTCAAACTCCTTTACTGATGAGCAATTTCTCAGGTAGATGAGGGTGAAGCCGAACAAGAAAATGAGTCCATATCAAGTTGTTTTACAGTGGGGCCTTGACTTACGAGTGTCCGACTAACGAGTTTTTTGAGATACCAGCTGTCTCTCGCAGATTTTTTGCATTGAGTTGATAGAGTAATTTGAGTTAACGAGCTCCTTAACGAGCTCGGTCTCCGAACGAATTAAACTCATAAGTCAAGGCCCCACTGTACTTATATGAATAGCAGCTTCATCATTATTGTTTACTCCATGCCATTCATTCTTCTAAGTGCTTCACTTAGAAGAGGGATTTATTCACTATTATTAACCCACTACACAGATGAGAAAACTGAGATGCACAGAAAAAACGGAGTGCAGGTTTGACCCCAGAAACCAAATTTCTAATTCAAGTTTTTCACATTGGCAATTAACCAGGGTTGGGGGAAGGGAAGGGAAGGAAGTGAAAACTGTTCATTTTGTAACAGGCGAAAAAGGGACCTATTTTAAATTTTATTTTTTTCATGTGGACCCAAAATGAACACTTACTAGTGTTTACCTTGAGAGCTTTCTGAATGTAAGTATATTCAACCCCACCCTGTGTCCATAAACCTTGTCTAAGCACAGAGGTTTTCCATGGTTTGACCAGGCTAACTGGCCAGGACCAGCAGCAGCGAGTGGGTGAAGCTGGCAGATGCTGATAAAGGGACACCTCTCAGTTCACTCCCTGCCCACGCTCATCTGCCTAGTGGAACAAGCCAGAACAAAGAGAACATCACTCTCCAATGGCAACTTGCCATTGTGAGCCACGGTTCCTAAAGTGTTAAGAATGCAGCCTCATTCTTAGATGTTGGGAAACACTATTTGGTACTGCGCAGGCTCTCAGAATGGGGAGGGTCCCCTCGCCCACCCCAAAGAACTCCCACTCCTACTTTTAAATTTAGTTCGAATTTGAATTCTCCTTTTCCGCTTTGCTACCAGGGCTTGCAAAGATCCTCCCAGATCCTGTGATTCCTAGAACAAATTTTGGCCCCATCTTTCACTCACCAACTAATCACATACAGACTCCCAGAATCACTTCTACTTGGCTCGAACTTATATGATTATGTAGACTTTTTAAAGGTCTTGCTGCCTAATTCTTCATCTTGATTAAGAGTGTCAAGAGTGGGGAACTCATCTGAGAGGTCCCCGGGCTCTCCCGTTGCTCCCCAGCCCCGGCAGAGGGTCTAGTAGAATAGATGATCAATGAATGACTGCTTTCCATGCAAAGACAAGTCAGATGTTTGAAAATTCAATTTTGGAGAATTCCGTCTCTGAGAAGGAAAGCTTTTAGTTATGCATGCATGCCTGGCTCGTCCACTGTTTCTTCCTCAAATAATTAATGGAGCTTTATTAGGGCGCCTCCAAAATCCTGATGCTACATGCGCTGTATGGAACACAGCGTCACAGGAACCTGCCTCACCAAACGTATTTACCTTCCACTCACTTTCCCACATCCTATCTGATGGTATGTACACGCCAAGGCAGCACTGCCATCTCTCATGTCAGTGCCATAGCCTGAAAGACGTTAAACACACCCACATTTTTCAGGAATTTCACAATTAATGTCTGGAATGTGTTTTGGATTATTCTTCAAAGGATGACATAGTTGCCCTAAGATGAATTCAATATTTTTCCCTTCTCCCATTTGTCATTCTTTAGTCCTCCCACTCCATTATCTTCTCAGGGTCATCTGTTTTATCTATTTCCCCCAACTTCATAATGCCTGTCCCCTTGTGCCCCCCCCCTCCCCCCGCAAGCTATCCCCTTGTTCATGCAGATCACTGCATTTTAATCAATCCCCACAAAACACAGAAACCTGCACCACATCACGAAACACCGCCTACACCTGGATATAATACCCGTCATTAAGCACTGTTCAGAACAATTTTCTTCATAAATTAATCTGCTTGCAACTGCACTGCCAACATATTGCTTGTAGACCATCCTGGTCACTGTTAAATATGTGTTAATGGCTGCACATGTCTCTAGACTTGCTAGTGTTGCCTTTCTGGTCCTCTGCAATTCCTTTGCCCAGTGTTTTTATGTGACCAGACTCCTCAGTAACAGTGAGGAGGACTTTGCAAGCTTGATAGTCCAAGTGAAGGTCAGAAAGTCCTGTCATTTGTATATGTGCAGTGAATAGTCTCTCCGTGTTCTGTCAATATTTACTTTTGGGAGGAACTAATTATTTCCTTGTTTACTTGCATTTCTCTTCCCATACCCTATGAATGTATTTTTATAGGCCCTCTGCTTGCTTCTCGCAGGCATGGCAAAGCTCATGCTAACTGAAGACTTGGAGAAAATGAAACACATTATGGCAACAGTATCAGAAAACCAGTCTGTTCTGTGCTGTAAGCACCCAGAACATATCCTTGATTCTTGTACTCACTGCCCTATGGAAAGTGGGTAGAAGGAACGTTTAAAGTACCTGGGGCAAGAAAAGGAGGCAGTTTTTAGACAGGAGTGGTGAAAATTCTGAAGTTCCATAAAGAGGACATAACCACTGGAAAGAAAGTTGGTGCCCAACTGTGATACCCATCACCTGGATCTAACACAGCCACGTTCTCAGGGCAACGCCACTCAGCAAGCTTGCACCTCACTCTGTCCACACACCGTCAAACGCAAGCCACCATCTTCCCATTTGTTACTTAGAGCAGATTCTCCTTGGCACCTCTCCCCACCCCTTACCAAAGCATACGTACTCTTCCACATTAGGAGGAAAGAAAAAAAAAATGGTCCTCACCCCCTTATCTCAACATGTAATCCTCAACGTCCAATCAGAACATTCTTCCTAGAAAATCCCCCTTCAGTCGCTTTTCAACACTCTGTCTTGGATCTCCCAAAGAGCTCTCCTGTCCAGTCTTCTTGCTCCACAGTTCAGAATCCAAACCTGTTTCTCTGGCTTCCAGGCGATTTACCTGGAGGCAGGCAGCCCGGCCAAGAAACAGGCCACTCAGGATGTTGCCAAGGGCACAGGAAGACTCACCAAATGCCTGGAAACGGGAAAGAGTTGGGTCTTCCCAAAGGCCAGCACTCACTTTTTTTATTTGTTATATATTTTTACTGATTTCAGAGAGGAAGGGAGAGAAGGAAATACCAATGATGAGAGAGAATCATTGATTGGCTGCCTCCTGCACCTCCCCCCCCCCCCCCCTTACTGGGGTCGAGCCGGCAATCTGAGCATGTGCCCTTGACTGGAACCGAACCCAGGACCCTTCAGTCTGCAGGCCAATGCTCTATCCACTGAGCCAAAGTAGCTGGGGGAGCACTCACTTTTTAGACTGAGAGAAAGCAGAGAAAACCATAGGTGTCTGGTTCTAGGCTCAATTTTTAAAATGCAATTATCTAAAACTTTTTTATGAATAACTTAATGAGGATATACTCAATAGCAATCTAAATTATGCCCCCAAAAGTTCGAGTATCAGTATCATGTGAGCCACCGGACCCAACTGTTCACATTATTTAACCTTTCAGAAAATATTTTTTCCTCAGTCTTCTTTTTGTGGAGAGGACTGTTCACTTATCCAATGCACACTTATTGAGAGCCTACGATGGACCAGTGTGCCTTAAAAACCTAAGGCCTTGCGCCATAAGTTGGAAGGGGTCCATTTCTGCACTGATTTATCTAACTCACTCTGTGAACTGCAGTTAACAATATAATCCCTCACACACAAAACCAGTATGGGAAGTAACACAAAAATTACTGCAAGTTGGCAAAGAGAGCAATGTAATTTATATTTAAGTTATGTCACCAAAGCAGGTAGGTTAGTCATGATAATATTTCTATACCAAGCAATATGTTTTCTCAGTGGAGCCAATTAAATAAGAAGTTTTTCAAGAGTTTTCATTAACAGATACAACCAGTAGGGGTCATTTTAGTGCAAAAATTGCAGCAAAAGAGACTTCAACATGAATAAAATATATGAATTCCTATTCATGTTAGTTATGATAACCGTGTTTCAGTGCATGACTCTCTGAATAAAAATGGAAATTGAGGAAAACACTGGCCATTGAGAAGTTTCTTGCAAAGTAACAGAAAAACAAGAGAAAGTCAGCACCTTCTACATAATTACTGATGTGTAAAGACTCCTCTAATTCTAAAAAAGAAAAAAGGTTACTCACTTAAGCTATGTTTTCCATAAATCCTGTAGTAAAGTGAAATACTGGAAACTGTAGATACACTTTGAAAATGCCTGTTTAAATCCAACCATATATCGTGCCAGGTAACACTGTCCTTCTAACTTTGGTTTCATGGGTTCAGAATGTAACTTGATTGCTGCTTTTAGAATTCTAAAAAAAAAAATAATAAAGTGCCCTGGGCACACGATGTTGGTAGCTGAAAACAGGCCTGCTAAAAGAAAAGTGATGCTAGGGAGCATGAATTCAAATATAGTCATGGCAGCAACGATTTGAAAGGCTAATACCAAGGGCACGGGGTGTTGCCAGAAGAAAGGAAGCTATGAGGGATCGCATCATTTCAGAGGAATGAAAGGCTCACCAACCAACTGCCAAAATAACTATATACTCTGACACGGTGCTATTGTTGCCAAAACACTTGATTACTGTTCCCTAGGCTCCACATTTCCTCCACCAGAAATATATCACGAAGAAACAAAACAAGGGTGAGAATCTTCAGAGCCTCCCAAAGTCCCTTCTCAGAGCACAGCAGTTTCCACTGCATTTAACCCCGGTTCAGGCTGCCTGTTCTTTTCAGATTGATGGGGGGCTGGCTTAAGTACATTGTACACTCCGAGTGCCAGGGTTCAAAGATGCATCTTTTAGCACAAGTCATGGAGGGTTACCCAAGTCAAACACATGAAACTGTATCAGAAGTCGATCTCCTGGCAGTTTTTCCTGATGAGAGACCTAAACACAAAATGGGACTTAACACCAGGTGAGAGGCGTTTGCAGTTCAGGCTAATGAGCTCTACTAACCCAGGGTCTTAAGGGGGCAGTACCCAGCCCTTCTGAAAAGTGTTCCCTCCACTCACTGCCCACTAGCCTCCAAACCAGGAAGACCTCCCGGATTTTCCTGTCCAAAATCTAAAAACGGCAGGTATAAGTACATATGCACATCTGTGTATTTAAGGGAAACCGCAGAATTGAAGCCTTTTAATACACCCATCAAATCCCTAAGGTTGCTACCCGCTTTCTAGTACCCAACACAACCAACACATACATTGTGCGCTGCTTCAGAAAAAAAAAATCCTTCTTCTTTCCCTGTTTTCCTAGGTGCTGGCCAGTGAGCAGTAAGGAAGGGACCGGGCGGAGGGCCCCTGTCCCTCCCCCACGCCTGGCCGCTCCTCTGCTCAGACACTAGGATGCCCCAGAACAGCATCATCACCCCAACGTCAGCCCGAGCAGCGATCCCAGTTCCCACTGGTGCTCACGAGCCCTGCCCATCAGCCACATAAAAAGAACTCACTGCCTCTGTCTAGCCTCCAACCTAGCCCAGGCAGCCCGAGGCCGAGGCAGGCGGGCCGGGTTGAAGGCCAACACCCTCCCTACAGCGGTCCTCCCGGGGAAGGGGAGGAGGCTCCACGCATCTCATCTCTTTCTCCCTCCATCAGCCTCAACACCCCGTGCGCAACGCTCCGTGGAGAACAATCCTCGCTGTCAAACAAAAAGAAGGCAACCGGCAACGCGCTAGGAAACACGCCGATACCTGATCTCCAACAGCAGCCACTAAGAGGAACAACTTTTCACTCCCAGATGCGAGCCCCCTTCCCCCTCTCCATTGAGCAGAGAGAGCCTTCGACCGTTTTCAATAGGCAAATAAATGAGTAACCACCGTACGTAACTTCCCCCGGGCTGCCAGGCGCCCGGGCTGAAACTGATTTATATGCGGAGGAGGAGGAAGGGGGTGAAGG
Organism: Myotis lucifugus; assembly: GCF_000147115.1. Lineage (NCBI taxonomy): Eukaryota > Metazoa > Chordata > Mammalia > Chiroptera > Vespertilionidae > Myotis > Myotis lucifugus. Next base: position 19,827,026 of record NW_005871054.1, read on the forward strand.
AAGAGCGCAGGGGAAAAATAACCAGGGAGTCGCAGGGAGTGAGATGGAGACACGTCTCCTCCGCCCACAGGATCTCGCGGCCGGCGTGCGGCACTCGGTCCCACACTGCGCTCCCGTGGGGAGGGCGAAGCGGCCGGCCTCCCCGAGGGGCTCGCGACAGCCCCGC